>NC_050528.1:18702090-18714342 GCF_002922805.2 Oryzias melastigma
TGAGCTTGAGACCCCTGATTTAGGCATTTAATTATTGAAATGTGAAAAAAAATGGATCTACTTTAAGCTTTTGGTGAAATGTAATGAATGTTTAGACTGAGAACTTATATCCCCACATGAAGTTCGTAGTTTCAGCAGAAATATATATTTGATATTTTGATTAAAAAAAATGTTGAAGTTTATTTCATTCATTTATTAATAAAGAAAAAAAGAAGAGTTTTTATTTCTCAACACTTATATTTTTTTATAAAAAAAAAATGTTTCAATGTTTGCATCAAGCAAACACTTTTTACACGATTTACTCTAATCGACTAATTCTTAACTTTAGAAAAATAAATATTTGGAACTTTGAAAAATCTTTTATAGATTTAGTTTGTACCAAATGTAAAAAAATGTAGATTCCAGTCAAATAAATTACTTTTTTCCTCTTAATTGAAAAATGTTAATGATTGTTCTAACAAAAATGTAAAAAAAAGACGAGACTTGAAATCAATAATATGCAATTAAAAATTGCTTTCATGATAGAAAAAGTTTATAGTTTTTATTCATTGCGTCTATTTCCAAAAATACTAAATATCTATGGTATGTTTTTCATTCTTTCTCTTGGGTTCATTTTTTTCTTTGGTCTTTAGCAGCTGAACTGGGGTCAGCTGCATTCATTTGAAGGTATTAAATATCTTTTTGGTACAAATACACCCAGACACAGCTGTCGGGGGAAACAAAAGCCACGACCATGTCAGGGTTTTTCAGCGTGTTTAAGACTGTAGCACTAATGAGTCATGACACTTCTAACTGTTGAGGAGGAATGAGCTTCTCTGTAATTACTATGGAAATGTGTTCATTTCCCATCAGGCACACATACATATGCAGCCACCGGGACACACGCTCAAACACAGCGGGGCTGAACAGGAGTGTGTGGGTGTTTGCATCCCCGAGGGGTTCTCACGGTGGGAGCAGAGGTGTCACCCATGTCCCATTACCCATATGCTTTAGGCGCATGCCCCAAAGCGCTGAGTATGTATGATTGGGAGTCGAGGGGGGTAATGATAGTCCCTTGGTGTTTGGCCAGCCAGAGCCCAGCTGATGACCAGGTGGGACCCAACTTAGACCCCCACCTCTAAATCCTCTTGCAGCAGCAGAGGTCTCTAACACGTGTGCTTCTATTCCCCAGACAGACTATTGATGTCTGGGCTATACATGCATTCAGATGTGTAAAATCAACAGAAGAATTAGGTACCAAACGACTCAAACTTTTACTGAGCAGCGTTTTTTTTTCTCCTCATTCTGTAACAGCGCGTCGTCTTGTCTGTTCTCTACTTAGTATTCTTCCCCGATCATTTTCGTCTTCATCTAATTTCCCCGCTCCTTTTCTTGATCAAATCTTCCCTTCCAGTTTCCCTTCTGTCCTCGTCTCTGCTGCTTTCCTAAATCGCATACCATCTGTGCGGCAGATTCTCAGTTTCTCTTGGCTCCGCGCCCGCATCAATTTATCCTGGAGACGGACGGACAGACCGACCGACTGGGTTCTGCCAGACCTGTAACCTTAAACCAATCCTCTCCTGGCCCAGATACATAAATAAGTTATAGCATGAATGAAACGAACGAATCAAACTCCAAATTAAGGGGGCATTAAAAAGTAACTTCAACAGATCCCTTTTCTTTTTCGTCACAATGGTAGCTTTTTCTTTGCTCCAAAGAGACGGTGAGAGAATTTTTGTTCTGGTTACCAAAACCTTTATATTAGAGCTTTTCTGTTGAATTCAAACAGCAGCGCATAGTAAAAACAGCTTTACACGTGATTAGGACTCTGAATCCCTTTTTGAAAACTAGGGCTGCCACGATTAGTCGACTAATCCACTATCAAAATAATCCACAACTAATTTAATAGTCAATTAGTCGTTACTTTATATTATACGGAGTCGGAGTGTGTTAAAGTTGAAAGTTATAATGGCATCATGCTAGCTTTTTGGAGTATTTTGGCATTTATTGAGTTTTTTTAGGCTATTTTGGATTTTAGCTACTGTTTCAGCTACATGCTAGCTATTTTGGCTAATTTACGCTATTTTGGAGTTTAACTAATATTTCAGCTACATGCTAACTGTTTTCGCTTACTTGAACTTTTTTTTTTTTTAGTTTTTAGGCTATTTTGGATTTTAGCTACTGTTTCAGCTACATGCTAGCTATTTTAGCTAATTTAGGCTATTTGGAAGTTTAGCTAATATTTCAGCTACATGCTAGCTGTTTTGGGCTAACTTGAACTCTAATTTTCTAGTATTTTAGTCTGTTTTGGAATTTTTCTAATATTTCAGCTACATGCTAGCTATTTTGGCTAATCTAGGCTATTTCGAAGTTTAGCTAATATTTCAGCTACATGCTGATTTGATTAACTTAGGCTTTTTTCAGTTTTTTAGGCACATTTGGCATTTATCTAATAGTTTGGCTGGCTATCAGCTTCAGCAATTTCAGCTATTAATTTCAGCATCTTCAGCTATCAGCACTAGCATACTCAGCGGCCAAATTCATCTTGCTGCATTTATACTAGCATTATTGCATGGTAATGCAATATATCTAGTTTTTAGTTAGTTTAAAGCTAATAGTGGTTAAGATTTGTGTTTTACAACCACTTTGCGCATGACCCGATTGGTTGATTAATCGCAAAAAATTATTGGTGATTAGTCGACTTTTAAAATAATAGTTTGTGGCAGCACTATTGAAAACAGAAAGAGCATGAGTTTTCAGAAACACATAAATCTCAAACTAACACAGGCTGGCAAGAATCCCCTGTAGGGGTCTGTAAGGCAGAACAAGTTTAACACTTCCTCACAGCTGCACTGCAGGTTTAGCTCGATCAATTTGTCAATATTTCGTATTGCTCTTCGGACTAACCCGGGCTGCGGGGTGCATGCAGGAGGGTGTGAGTAAAAAGCTTAAAGAGGTGTGTGTGTAATGATCAGAGAGCACAGACAGCTTCAAAGAAGTGTTTCATTGCCTAAGTATGAGAGCCGACACACTCCAACACAGAGATTTGATAAACTACTATAGAATGAAAGTGGATATATGGTAATAAAGTTTATGTTTTCCATCCAGACAAGTCAAATTTAGAGAACGTGATGCTTGAAGATTAAAAGACGTTGCTCAAATACGCAGCTGCTGGCAGTGCACTGGATCTGAACTTCCTGCATATAACTTTATCGAAAATGCAAACAGATGTGTGGAATTGAAGTGAGCGCTCGTGGAAGTAAGCTGATCTTCTGCACATGTCCTCTGTAGGGTTTACTTAAGTTGGCCTTTTTGTGGCTGGAAAGCTGTCATTATCCAGCACCCAGTTTTCAGAATCTGTGCAGCGTCATGATGCAGCTGTGCTTCTCGTTTTCAGGCATTGTGGATACATCAAAGCCAAGCAGGACCCGGATGAGGAGAAGATGCAGTTCCAGCATGGCCGAGGTAAAGACACCAGGACTCACAGAATCCACAGAAACTCAACTGTCCCTAAAGTTACACTTTATACTCCCACATATGGAGAATGACCCACACTTTTGTAACATTTTTTAATGTACCTGTCAAGCCCGGACACATTGACATGAGTTATTTCACTGGACAAAACAAGGGGTTGACGTCACCCATAGAAAACGCCTTACCTCCGGCCCTTGCAATGAGGCGAAAGCC
The DNA here is from genome assembly GCF_002922805.2 of Oryzias melastigma. Classification (NCBI taxonomy): domain Eukaryota; kingdom Metazoa; phylum Chordata; class Actinopteri; order Beloniformes; family Adrianichthyidae; genus Oryzias; species Oryzias melastigma. The sequence continues at coordinate 18,705,757 of NC_050528.1, forward strand.
GTCACCGAGGCTTTCTGTTCGTCTGCCGCCATTTTGCATCCATAAGAGTGATTGGTCCGAGTCAGTCACATTTTTAGAGAAACTAGTGTCACCAATCATGAGTGGGCTTGTTCTGCTTTGTTCAAAATCCACACCCCTCCCACTAAAAGTGGGTCTGGAGAATCTGTCAATCAAACGTTGGAGGTGGGGCCAGCGGGCGCCACATGCTTTCACTGAGGCATCTGATGGGTTAGTTATAACTTGAATAACTTGCGAAAAAATTTCTAAAAAAAAAAAATAAGATCAGAAAGAAGATGTGAAGAAGAATCAAGATCAAGAACGGTTATTCTGACAATTTAAATGAGAAAACAGACCAGCAGGTACTTCCTATTTGGAACACGATAGGGAAGGGGTCATGTGTCCAGGGATTATACTGTCAATGGCAGGATATAGGTATCGTCAAATGTGATGGCCCGCATATTCAACATTAACTACTGGTAAATAAAAATGACAAAAAAAAAAAAAAAAACGAGAAAGAAATACACACACAAAAAAGCAACAATAAAATAAAAGACAAAAAGCCATATGGATGGACAGATAACCAAATAAAAAGAATAAAAAACATCAATGAAGCCCCAACAGAGAACAAGCCAGTACCTGTCCCGAGCCTGGTAAACGCAAAGATTAGTGTCAGGAAGAGCATTAAACATAAAATTTATTGGACAAAAAGATCAAATGAGAAGATGGATTTATGGATATATGAACTAAATTGTTTCACAAACTGACAGACACCTGGTTCCAACTGCATCAGGTTTGTTACCGCAGACAGGTAGACAGGACTTGAGCACAGCTAAAAGTCCAAAAAGCTAAACCAGAGTCAGGCAAGCAAAGGTCAAAACAGAGCGAGAGCGCATCAGACAGCAACCCAAGTGATCAGAGTTCAGGCAAGGGTCTGGGCAGGCGGCAAACAAGCAGAATCGAAGACAAAGCAGAATCAAGGAGATCAGGTCAGGATGTAATGTCAGTATACAGGTTGAGTGGCACAAACAATACGTACTGAGCAAAGTATTGTATTAAGGAATATGACAACCCAAACTCCACTCAGACTTGCCCCCCTGGTATTCCTACACCCCATGGTGGGGCTGGCTAAATCCGGGTCTGTTAATTTCCATCATTTCCCAACTATATAAATCATATTTTCAAGTTTTATTCAATCACCCTAAAGCCACTTCCCAAAAAGAAGACTCATTTTCAAAAGACATTAATGCTTAAGTGTTGATTTTAACCTTGTTAAAAACTGTAATCTTTATTTTTTTTCTTACCATGCAGTGAAGCTTCCAGGCAGCAGGACGTATATCCATCCTCACACCTACGAAGACCCCAACCAGGCTGTCCGAGACTTTGCCAAAGAGATCGATGCTTCCAATATTCGGATAGAAAGAGTCATTGGCGGTGGTGAGTTGGCAGTAATGCTGAGGCTAAATACTTTATGAAGTCAGAACTCAGTGAAACGGTTTATATGATTTTTACCAGAAATGTGTTAAATCCTTTAACTGCAGTTTTCACTTTTTTTGGAAAATCTGTAAATGTGTGCTTGGAAATATATTTTGTGCTGGATCTAGTAAAAATTGTATAATTTCCTCAGTAAAACCGATTATAAATGTCCTCCAGTCCCTTATAAAAGAGCAAAAGTTTAATTTATTTTTCAGGGTTTTTTTTTTTTTTTTTTATAATGTGACTTTTGTGTTTGTGTAGGAGAGTTTGGGGAGGTGTGTAGCGGCCGGCTGCGTGTTCAGGGGAAGAGGGAGATCTATGTAGCCATCAAGAGTCTGAAGGCGGGGTACTCTGACAAACAGAGGCGGGACTTCCTGTCTGAGGCCTCCATCATGGGACAGTTCGACCACCCCAACATCATCAGGCTGGAGGGTGTGGTCACTAAATGTGAGTAAATGACTAACAGTGATGAAAAATGTCAACTAGGGTTGTGTATTGGCAAGAGTCTGGCAATACGTATCGTATCAAGATTCATATTGTATCCCAATAAAATACACATTGCGATACGATACATATCGTATTGCGATATATCCCAAGATTGTATCATAATAATTTTTCACACTTTTTAAGAATATGACTTAGAAAAAGAACTCTACTTGAATATTAATACACATTTCATGTTAATAAAATGGTAACATTTACACTAAGCATTGCAACTGTATCTTATATACAAAGTGCTTTTACCCATAAATCCATGATGCTTTTCTTTTTAGGTGGAAAACAAAAGTAAAACTACGTTAGCTCACACATAATTAATCAAATATAATCTTGTCAGCATTTGAAATTACAATATATCACCAAATCAATTTTTCCCTACATGACTTATGTCACCATCAGTGAGTGTGTGATGCCCACGTGGAATCATCAAACACTGCAGACGCTCGTGCTGTTAGGGCTCCTCCTCCATCACATTAAACACTCCATCACCGTGGCAACAGTTTTGTGACCGTCCACATCTCACGCAGCCTCTTGTTTCCTCACATGTCTGGGTTTGGCCAATTAGAGCAAATGTGTGTTCAAGCAGGTGAGATACACAACAGTTCAACAAAATCTTTGCTCTCATTCATCTTTGCTCTTGTCCTTCTCTCTCAGTCTCTCCACGTTCTCTCTGCTTATCATTCTTCTGTCAGAATAGAGACACCAAGCAGTCAAGGCTTCACATTCTGTCTTCTCTGGCAGCCCTAAATCACAATTCCAGCTCAGCACCGAAACAAAACAAAAAGAAGTGATTCTGTGCAACGGAGGATTTGTGTCTTTATGACCAACTTGTTATCAAAGTAGGATTACAAAACAACCAAAGTCAAGTATTGAGCTGCAGAGTAAGTGGATGATGACAGATTTTGAATTATAATCAACAAACACATCACTCCCACTCCCACCCACTTTTATTTCTGTCTTTTTCCAAACGTATAATGGAGCTAGTTGAAGAGCTGAGTGGCAGAAACAAGAGCCAACACTTTCACTTCCTAATTAAAAAAGAGCTTTGGAAACAAAAGCAACTTTGGAACAATTACCAGAGTGCACGTTACACCAGGAAAAGAGTCAATATTCACTTCAGTGTCAAATGGCTCGACTTCCCAACAGAAACAAACATGAACTGTGGCTCCAAAACATTTCACCACTGTCATTAGATTTTTCAACCAAAACTTTTCAGCTTCATATTTTGAAAAACAGTGAGTTATCCCTCTATATATCACAGTCAGTGTTGAGGGTAATGCATTACAAAGTAAACAAATTACTGTAATTTGATTACTTTTGTCTGTAACAGTAATGTAACAAATTACATTTAAAATGTCAGTAATCAAATTACAATTACCAGACAGCAGAAATCCTCATCATTCAAATGCTCACATTTTGGTGCAGGGAAGCCAAAGGTGACTAATAAAACAAATCAATTTGTGTAAACAGTTGGCTCTGACATTTTCTTTTAATTAAATGAAACAAAACAGATACTAATTAAGAAAAAAAAAAAACAGAACTACAGATGCATGTGTGCTCATTCAGAGTTGGAGTCAACTGGTCAAAGTAAAACAAAGAGAGCGGACATTTGGACTGGAAAAGTGGAGATGTGTAAATTATTTCCAACTTGTTGAAAGCAAAGGCAAAAAAAAAATCAGTGAAGTGCAAGTATGTCCAGGAGATGAACTTTACAGTATGTAGGCTACTATACAATGTGCATTTTGTCAAGTTCTTGTGGTGAAATGAATGAGGCGGTGCTAAAAAGCATGATTACCCTTGTGCAACCTCCGTGCTTTTATTGAGTGGATTTTACAAGGGTGTCTTGTTTGTGCTAGCTTTATTCCTTTGAGAATTTGAGAGTGAAAAAAAGGAAAGGAAAGTAACAAGTAGTGAATTACATTTTAAATTAAGGAATGATTAAAGTAATTTAATTAAACTTTACTCTTTAAAAATAATTTACCCAACACTGATTTGCCATCTCGCTGGTTTGCAACTTTTATTCAATTTTGCCCTTTTTTCTTCTAACAGCGCATTGGGTTCTGCGTCCTGATTGGATGTAGACCTTGTCAACCAATCTCCTCTGTCTTTTGTCTCGAATGCGTTCAGAGGCCAAAATCGACTCAAATCTTCAACCTTTCTTTTGAAGGTTTGAATGTTGAGAGTTTAAACAAGAGAGAAAATGGGAAAATGTTCCTGTCTGAGAAACAAGTATAAAATGTGTAGCGAGGGATTTTTCTGCCTTAAAACATCAATTATGCTACTTACCAGCTCAGTGGCCTTGAGGTAGAGTGTCCGCCCTAAGTCTGGAAGTAAAGAGTTTAAATCCTGGCCGAGTCACACTAAAGACTCTAAAATCAGACCCAGTGCCTCCCTGCTTGTCACTCAGCATTAAGAGGTTGGATTGGGGGTTACACCACCAAATGGTTCTCGAGCGACTATGTCTGCAGTTCACCACTCCCCCAGGGGATGGGTCGAATGTGGAGAACAAATCTGCGGTGCGTGACAACTAATGGCACTTTAAATTTCGCTGGTTAATTTTAGAATGTAACCACCGCGATAAACAAGGGAACACTGTATTGCTTCAAGGGGACCAAACCCCAGGCTCACACTGCATCCAGTCCAGCTCCGGAGCAGCCGCTGAAGTTTTTACATAACTTGAAAAATATGAGAGGCACTCACACAGCATCCAGTCCGGTCAGGCCTCTCTGGCGCTCCAAATCCGTTATCTTGGCTTTAAATTCTGGCCAGACAACGGAGCCAGAGCATTTTCTGTGATATTGGGGCAAATTAAACTACCTAAGCCAGAACTCATCTGTGTCCATGTAACACAGTCAAATATGTACATTTAAGCATATATAAGACAAAAGTATTAATATAAGTTCAGTGCTTATCCATTGTTGGAAGACGCAGAAAAAGAAGTACTAGTTTACTAGTACTTCCTATATAAATGATGGGTTATCGCTTGAACCTACATGAGTTCAGAGTCTCACGAGGTCGGCAGCAGAGCCTTTGGCTGCAGCCAATGTGAGTCATCTGCTGTAGCTAGACCGCTCTGGTGGCTGCACTGGAGCTGGACTGGATTTTGTGAGCCCAGGGTAAATTTGGGTCTTTGTGCCGCTCCCCAGCCCAGATAAAATAAAGGGTTGTGTCAGGGAGAGAATACAGTGTAAAACTCTCTTCCAAACCCCTGTGTGGATAAGAGAAAGCTTGTTCGCTTTTGACGGGGTACGCCAAAGGTGAACTACAACAAACTTTTGATTGACAGATGGCTGTGGAACCATTAGGATTTAGAGTGTAAGTTTGTTGTTCAAACAACTGATGCGTCTGTTTGCCCATTTTTAGAATGCAAGGGGTTTAAATGTTTGTCATGTCCAGCCAAGTTGGCTTTAAATGACCCCAAAACAAACCAGAGCGTCAGTGGACAGCAGGGTTTGTCCATCTGTTTCATCCCTATGGGCAACAACTTTATTTATTTCCTAATATCTTTAACGTCAGAAATGTTCTGTTCATGTTATATTTCACTCTAGATTGTCTTGCAGGATAGCTGTATTTCAGTTCATCTTTATCTTTTTAAAAATGTTTAGGAACAGGGTTACATGTTTCAGAATTCATGCATTCAGTCTACACATCTACAGTCTTTAAAAATGCATGAGAGCAGCTTTACCTGCAGCAGCACGTCATGCAATTAGATGTTGACGCTTTACATTTATTAAAGAAATGACTGCAGCTTTTCACATCTTCCAGCTCGGAGCCACTCCCTGGTATGAAATGCAAATTCTGACTTCGCTGAGGTACCAGACACAGCATGTTGATTTTTTTTCACCACAAATGTAAAAAATAAAAGCGTAACAGCCAAACAAAAGATAATTTTCCTATAGTCCTGGTTAGAACTAATGTATTCTGATTCTTTCTGTCTGAGTTTTTTTTTTACTCTTGTTTGTCGTATTTTTGTCATCTTCCTGTTCCAACACTTTGTCATCCAGTTGTTTGTAAGATATTTGCAGACATGCAAAAGTGAGAAGGAGAGACGGTGCAAAAATCAGGGATTTGAACAAACAAATCTCCGCTTCCCCACTCGTCACACTCCCTGCTGTCACGCTCTCAGATCTTCGGCGCGTCTCTCGACTCTGCTTGGTGGTGCCTGGGCCAACAACAAAAGAGCAAGTGCATATGCACAGATGTGAATATTAATATTTCAGAAAGTTAATTGGATGTGCTTTTTTGCCTCATAAATATTCAGCGGCGTGCATATTATGACTGACACCCTACTGCATTTCTCATTAATTTTCCTGCTATTGTTTCCCTCTTCCTGTTTCTCTTCCTCAGACATGAGAGACGCAACATGTAGATGTGTAATTATGGCGCCCTCTTTTTTGGAACTGACAATTCTGTTTGGCAAAAACCAAAATAAATTCCATAATTATGATCAAGTGCTTGGAGTTTAATGCTGGCTGACAGCGGAAACAGCTAAATAACCCAAATGGTGAAAAAAAGAAAACCGTTTTTGACTTGACAGGGTATTTATTTGAGCAAAATAGACTTGTCTCTAAGCTCTTGTGCTTTTTGGATGAAATAATTGAAATGGTTTATGTTTTTTCAGTGTCTAATAAGTGCTTCCCTCCTTCATTTCCTGGTGTCTCCCTCTTCACCTGTCTTCACGGCACATTGAGGAGCTGATAGAGCCCCACAGAAACAAATCTCACTAGCAGAGCAGTAATTTCACAGGTCACAGCCCAGGGTGTGTATGTTCCAGCAAAAGGGGTGAGAGTTGAGATGGGTCAATAATTCCTTCAGGCCCTTTTTCTCTGGCACCAGCTGGTCCCTTCACACCGGTCTCAGTCTAATCAGACAGGCTAGCTCCTGATTGCTCCGGACTCAGGTGTGCTGGATCGGTTTGTGTAGGTGTAAAGTAGACACAGAAGTAGCATTGGTTTAAGTAAGGCTCCAAGTAATTGCTTTTCAGCTGTGGTAGGAGTCTGAGCGGCGTCAGCAAAAGCAAAAGTAGCTGTGGTGGTGTAAAGTAAAAAGCAGCGGCCAAAACAATATTAATAGCAGTTGCAAAAAAAAAAAAAAATGCTTTCAAAAGCAAGAAACAGAAGACAGAAATACTAAAAGGTGGATGAGATGGCCCCGGTCAGACATAAACATAAAGAGAGGAGCAAAATCATTGAATACTATCTTATAATTATTCTGATTAATATTTTATAAGTTCACAGAATGTTTAAAACATAGAAGTTCAGAATTGCAAGGAAGTAAAACAAAAACTAAGTCATGTTTTTATCATGAAATCATTATAAAAAAAACGCCTAAAAAGCAGAAAAAACACTTATCTTAAGAAGAAAATCACCAAATTTGATGCAGCAAGTAATTTTTACTGAAGAAATCTAATTATAAAATATTAAAATCTAGAAACAAGTAGTTCCACAAACATTCAAGAAAATAAACTAAAAAAACAAACTATTAGATTTATGCAGCCCAATAATAAGTACTTTTCATTTATTTTGATTGGGGGCAAAGAAACAAGTTTAATAAGTAGAAATGGCTCATTCTCGAAAAAAAAGAGAACAAAATGAGAATGCAATCTTTCAAATGAATTTAAACTTTATTTATAAAGAAGCGATTTTCATACTTTAGCAGCTTGAAGCGATTTACAATTAAGAACAAACACCCCCTCCAAACCATTCACATGTACACATCATGACCCCACAAACAATTAATACTTATAAATGTTAACGTCTAATATATTCTGGTGGAATCTAAAACAAATTAACTTAACTGTTTATAACTTATTTGTTTCCAAAACCGTAACAATGAACGCTAGTTTAGCTTTTCTGCATTTATTGAACTTTAAAACTACGTCCTTAAAATTGAATCAACAATAGAGAGCTTTTTTTAACCCTTTTAACACCAGAGCCCCAGTGTTTATGTTGTTCTATTTACTGTAAATTTTGAATTGTTACCGCAATCAACATAATTCCAGTAGATTTTGGCTCATAAGAGCCACTTTTCTCCTTCAATATCTACTGGAATTATGTTTATCATGTTAACAAATCAAAATTACAGTATGTTAAAGATTTTGTATTTAAGCGTCACCGGCGACACCTTGGATGTTAAAGGGTTAATAATTTCAGAAAAAATATGAATTTTTTATAATTTATAAATGTGGAAAAAAGACATATTAATTAAGCAATTTTAACCTTTTTTTTAGATTTAAATCAAGTTTTTTCTGATTAAACAAAAGGATTTTGACTCATTTTAATAATAATGTCCTTATTTCTGGATCTTAGCTCTTAGTGGGAAAAATTCTCAAGCTTGGAAAGGCTAAAAACAACTTTAAAACTCTGTCAAATGTATTCAATTTTAAAAACAGGCTTTTAAATCTATGCAAGTACCAAATAGTTTGGTCCAATTTCCAAATTTCGCCTTTTTATTGCAACAAAAATCAAGCCTACAGTGACTAAACACAAAGAAGATTTTGTTTCAACATTCTCAACAGTATATTGAAATCTTTCTGACATTTTGCTAAAGAATTAGGATTAATTAAGTAGCTGTGTTTTTAGGTTTGAATGTTGTATTTTAATTTGTTTAGCTTAC
>NC_050528.1:18714502-18731929 GCF_002922805.2 Oryzias melastigma
TCAGAAGAGTGCAGCATTGTGCCCCCACCCCTCTCCCCCAACACCTCCTTATCTTCCTTTTATCATCCCAGTTTCCCATTTTATCCGTCAGTCTTTTGTGAGTTTTACAATCACAGCAACAATCGGCTCATTTGGAAAACCCTCAATTACAGAACTCCATCTCATCTGGTGCCACACATATATATACACATGCGCATTAAAGAGCTGCTCTACAAAGGTGCCATTAAAATTGGTGAGGCCACGTTTTCCAGCCATCTTCTATTTGAAGAAACTAATGATTAGTTTTAGCCGTGCGTCTTTGTGCGCTCAACAATAGGCATTTCAATATTTCCTGTCAGCGCTTTTGAAAGTAGTCGTGTTTTGAATACGCGTGCAGATTTGAAAAGCGGGCCCCGAGTGGAGTTGGGGGGGTGACCGCGTTGGATGTGCAGCCGAGGAGAAGTAGGGCTACGGGCGGGACGAGAGTGGATAAATATGGGCGGAAAGAATGGCAGCTGGACGAGAGGAAAGATGGCGAAGCGACAAACGTGAGGAAATGAGGGGGATGAGAGAGCAAAAAGAGAGGAGAGAAGATAAGGTTATTGAGTTTCTGTCTGTTTCAGTGCATCCACTACCTTCCCAGAACAGAGATCCGTCTTGTGTTAAAAGCTTTGTATCATTTAGTTCAGACCCTTAACATTAATCAATACTGCAGTTATTTCATTTTCTCGTTTGTACCTTGGGCCGCCTCATTCAATAAAGGGGTAATGTGGCCCACTGGCACACTGGCAGATAGCTGCTCATAATATGATTGTCCAGATGTATATGGAGTCTATCACTTTCATTTGACACACTAAAACATCCTCTCATAATGCAGTTTCATGCAGTACAGTTTCATACTCAAAGACGGTTTTGTAGCGTTCCACTTCCGTTCTGCACCTGAAGAAGGCGCAAATTTAAATGAATGCCAATGTGATTAGTTAATTAGGTTCTTTCAGGGGCAAACTGAAGAGCGCTTCCCGAATGTTTGGCTCCATGTAGCTCCACGACTTGAGCCGCCATCCTGTCAATGCGTGCCCGGCCAGTGAGGAAGGAGCATGTGATGAAGCTGCTCTGAGCGAGAGAGGATTCATTGTATCCTGAGTGTGTGGCAGGGTGTGTGGGTGTGTGTTTGCGCTGGCAGCAGACAAAAAGAGATAAAACGAGCTAATATACAACATGAGGGTGCGTGCGGTCTCTTTTATCAGTCACCTCTGTTATCTTTTAGACTTGCAGGGATAATTCTGCATGCCAGATAACAGCTGAGGATAGCAGTGTGTGTGTGCGCGTGTGTGTGCATGTGTATTCACAGCGACCTTTGAGCCTCCACAAGAGGATGAGTGTGTTTCATTGTCCTGCACTCGACTGCATCTAACAGCTTAGACCTGAGGGCGATGTTCTCCATCAGAGACACAAGCACACATTCAAACAATGAATAATAGGTTTTCAGAAAAGTTTGTATGATTCTTTAACACATTTGGAAGTAATTGGCTAAAAATATGCACATCTTCATGTGTGAAGGGTCTGTCAATCCCTTTAAGTTTCAGCAAACGTCCTCCATCTCTGATCTGAGCTGCAGTCATCCCTGTGAGATCTCTCCCTGTTTGCAATGGCCTGAAAGTAGCTTTCTCCTGCGCGCACGCACACGCACACACACACAGACCCACCCCCCCTACACACAGGGCGACACACAACACTGGCCCAGTGTGGAGATAAATGTGACCAGCAGTCCTCACCCCTAGCAGAAGAAAATCCAATTCCCTTTCACTTTTATCCCTGAGACTAATGTTACTGTCAAAGAAGACACCACAACCAGAGAGCAGGCGACTCTGTTTGTGTGTGGGGGTGTGTGTGTGTGTGTTTGCTGCAGTGAGATAGTGAATTCATTTAAGGTGATGTATTGCTGTCTTTACCTACAATCTTACTGTAGGCCTCGGTGGTGTTGTTCCTGCCTTTTCCTGACACTCGCCTGACCCCCTCCTCCCACCAGTCCTCATTCGCTTTGCTCCGTCTTCTTGTCTCCTTCTTACATTTCTTCTCCTCCAACACTTTCTTGTATTTCTATATTTTCCTGTCATTGCTTCATTTACTTCCTGCCAGCACAAACTCCTTCCTGAACTTTTATGTACACACCAGGCATGCGATTCAAGAAAGCGCTAAAACAGGCGTTTTTTTTAACAAACTTTTAGCACGAAACTAGAGCGTATAGTCATAGTTGGAAGAGGCTTGGAGCAAAATGTCGTACAAATCTTGCTTTAGGATTTTTTTCCCACAGCTGCATTTTGATAAGACTTGGTATCATTTAATTCTGGCCAGACATGAACCAAAATTTTTAGAATTTCTTTCATGATGAATTTTGTAATTCGTGGTTGGAAAAGGACGGTACTCATACGTCACTACCAAATTTGAGTCCCTGATAGGTCATAATTTACCTGGTTTAACTTTTGATGTGTGTTTTGTACGTAGAGACTGATTCAATGACGTGAACAAAACATTTGAATGTGGAAGTCCAAGGTGTGTTCACACTGGGCATGTGTTGCACTTTCAAGACCGTGCTACACGCGATCGCATCCAGTCTGTGGTTTTCGGGCCTCCTTCGTGTCACTTTTTGACATTTTGGGTGTCCTCAACTTGTTTTTTGATGTGTTGGCTGTTCCCATTAAATCACGGGTCTCCAACCTCTGGGCTGCAGACCAGTACCGGGTCACAGACAGGATAAAAAATGCATACACTAACCAGGGGTCCCCAACCCTTGGGACGTGGTACCGGACGCTGACCTGTTAGGGTTCCTGGCTACTCCCTGTGATTTAATGTGAGTAGCCAGCATGTCAAAAAACAAAAAGTTGGGGACACCCAAAACATCAAAAAGTGACACGGGGGGGCCTCGAACAATACGTCCAGATACGATCATTTAGGAGAGAGAATGTGTAGGACACAAAGGTAGCAGCAGGGAGGGGGGCTTCTTCTTCTTCTGTTTTTTTATTGTCTACAGCCACTTGCTTGTCACCTACAGTGGGTTGAGGTTTGGTATGAAATTTTGCTCTAGGCTTTTATCTTTCCACAGCTCTATTCCGATACACCAAGGGTGTCAAACTCAATCACTTTGGGGGCCACAAAATAAACATGTATTGAACACACTAAAACAATTTTAAAACTTTACAAACGTAACTTTTTAACATAACTATAAATAAAAACAATATTAATATTCCTGAATAAATTAACTTAAACCTTAAATACCTTTTAATATTTTACTCTACATAAAAATATATTTTGTTAAAATTATACAAGTTAGAAATAAGCACAAGATAACATCGGCCCATTAATTACAATAAAATAAAATAATCTGGAAGGCCGAATATAATTACCCAGAGGGCCGGGTCCGGCGGTATACGAAGGACTTGGTGTCATATACTTCCGACCGAGCAACTAGTTGAACTTCAAGCGCGCAATCAATGAGCGTAGAACCCACAACAGGACCTAAAAACTTCTGTGGTGACATGTGAACGTGAGTTCTTGATGCAGAAGTCCAAAACTGGCTCGACGTCTATATACATAGATCAGGGCTGGACAATCCTGGTCCTCAAGAGCCACAATCCTGCCTGGTTTCCAGCTCTTCTTGACCATCAAGATCCAACAGTCCAGGGAGGGCTGGAAACCAGGCAGGCCAGCCCTGACATTGACTTTCATTGAAAGAGGCCACTGTAATACGAGATGGTATGAGCGTATCTTCATAGGAAGTAGTTGCTTTAATGTGCATTTCTGAGCCCGGTGTGAACGTGGAATAACATTTTAATTTTTTGAAGTTCTAAAAAAATGTCATTAAAATCATATTTTCTTATGTTTTTGTACAAAAAACAGACAGTTCTATACATAATACGCTTTTTAATGATTTAAAAAAATTATCTAAATATTTTTCTTTTTGATTTTTTTTAAGTAGATCCAACCCCCTCCCTGCTTGTTTTCCCTCCCTCTGTTTTCCCGTCCTTATCTCTCCCTCAGGTTTTCCTCCCAGCATCACTGAGGTCTGATTTAGGAAACGTGAACTATTCATCATAACTGACACACAGTCTGTGTTTACAAGCTGTGCACACACCAACACACACACTTCTAAGTGCACACAGTGTGTTTGTGATTGGCAAAGCCTGACTGTGGGGTGGGGGTGGGGGGGTGGGGAGAGACCAGTGAAACAGGCTGGTGTGTTTTTTTAGCATGTCTGTGTGTGTGATTGCCGGCACTTTGTTAATCATTTGTAAGCCCCAACAGACGCCATGCGGGGGATCATAGTGCATGGGGCATGTCAGTCACAGGCGCACACTCACGCAGGTGCTCCGCCACACAAACACAAACCTCCTCCCTTGAGGCTGATTAGTATTCATGAGATCTCAGGAGCCCCCCCCACCCCTCCTAGAACATGCACACTCAAACACACATATTCTAGTGGACTGGTCTATTCTAATTATCTCCTGGCGTTTATGGAGAGGGCTGATTAGAAGCTGTCAGTGTGACTGATGACGACATGCCACGTTATCCCCCAGAGAGAAGCGGGGAGATGGAGAGATCGTCCGGTCACAGCTGAGGACTCGCCGTCGTCTCTGCCCTCCTTTCAACATATTTATTTCTTGTTACTAACTGCCTTATTTTCTGCCCGTGTAGGTAAGCCGGTGATGATTATAACAGAGTTCATGGAAAATGGATCTCTGGACACTTTTCTCAAGGTGAGTCGTGGAACAACAGCTCTTGTGTGTCTTCCAAGGCCAGAAGAGAAACATTTTGCTGCGGAGGCCATAGCTTTTTAAAATTTGATAAAGAAAAATTTAAAGCCAGTGAATTTAATCAAGAAAAAACAATCTTCAAGGGTTTCCTTTGGGTAAGGGGAGCAAGAAAATCCCTATAATCCCCAAGTAAATGAATCTGATTCAGTATCAATAATCCCACTTATCAAATACAGACAGAGAGAGAGGCAGGAACAGTTGAGGTGCTGTGGGTTGAAGTGCTGAAGTTTCATTTCCTCTGGACACAGAACTGCTGCAGACTGCTTACAAATGCGCAATGTGAACTAAGACAGATTCTTTTTTAGTTTTGATGGATTTTTTCAAAATAAAACACTGTAAAAAATACCTGTGGGAATTTTTAAAATAAATGAGTGTTTATTACAATCTACTGGAATTACGTTGATTGCATTAACGGTTGAAAAGTTACACTATGTTAAAGATTTAGTGTTTAAGTGTCTCATATGTTAAAGGGTTAATATGTCATTACTTAAATAGATTTTTTTGATGAGGAGGAAGAAATAAGTTAAAAAAATAAGGCTAAATTTGATGTAATACTAATTACTGAGTATTTTTTTTAATAATTATGCCTTCTTGGTGTCCTGTCATAAACCTTCACAGGCATCAAACTAACAACTGGTCTGTGAAGGTTAATTAAAGCACAAAGGATGTGTGTGTTTGTGTGTGTGCTTGCTCACACTGAAAGGACGCCGCGCTGTAAATCTGATACTTTGTTCTATTAATGTGTAAGAGGCTCAGGTATTGATTTATCTGAGGGGCCTTGATTTGTGTTTTGCATAAAGCCAGATGAATGGCGTGCTGCAGTCCTGTTGAGCCTCACGGTCGACATCCGTCTGATTCATATTCAGAGTTGTTTGTCAGCCTGTAAAATCACTGCGGCGCTGCAGAGCCATTAAGGCTGTGATTATGGGCTGGCTGCTAAATAGATGCCAATCCCATCTGCAACACCGAAGTAGAATGAAGTGACAAACACAAAACACCTAAAGAATAACACGTCGGAGTGCAGTCAATCACAGAAGGTCTTCAAAACAGGTCTTCAAAGTGAAAGCCTGTTGTTCCTCTTTAACCCTTTAACCCCTTGAGATTTCATCAGCAACTCTTAAATACCAGATAAGCTTTAAATGGGACATACCATGATTTTCTTAAGCCTTTCAGAGTGAACTATATGCGTATATTTGATCATATATTACCTTTAGAACACTAAAAAATAGATTATTTATTAAATATTAGTAATTTTCATTAGTTTTTTTCCTACCCAGAAGTAAAACGACTTGATTCCTGAAGCTCCGCCTGCCACTGCGTGTGGCTGCCGCCCATTTTACAACGCGTTCCCAGTGCCAGTCTTTCTTTGTTTCTCCCACAAAAATAAACATCCAATTTTTTTTTTTAAAGATGCACATACCCGGCCATCACTGCACTGGTTCACAACACAAATACACTCGGTGCTGCACGACTGTGCTCGACTGGCGCTGGGGGTGTCTTAAAGGAGCCTCATGTCTAAAATAACAAACACCTGTTGGAATTTATTGAAGACAGGACACAACTGGAAGATATTGTGCATCTAAAATAAAAGTTTTTTTTGCTGATCACCGCCAGCTCCATGGAAAAATTTGGTGTTGGTGCTAGCCTTAGGCGGAACTAAAGGTCCATTCCCACCAAATGCGAATTACGCAGCAGAGGCGGCCAGATTCAATGTTAAGTCAATGGTTACATGCGGGCGCTCCGAGGCGAATTGAAGTTCCGCGGTGCGAATTGAGCGACTGGCATGGTGAGAAAGACTGGCAGCAGCTCGATTTGAGCAATTCAGCACGAATTGGGCGGCGCAGGCAAAATTGAAATATCTGAAGTTTGACAGGTCGCCAAGTCGCATCTGCTAATCAGGAACTTAGAGCGCAGGTTTAGTAGATAACACAGAAATGCATGAACAGATCAAAATACTGCTTTGGTGTTGTTTATAGCGAAGAATGAACATTATAATACACTTAAAAGCTCAAAAAGTTGTTTTTTCATGGTATGGCCCTTTTAATGTACTGTAACTTTTCAACCGATAACACGGTCAATGTAAATCCAGCAGATTCAAAAGCAGAGAAACACTTTTTTCGCTAAAGAAGCTAAAACTCCAGTGTTAAAGAGTTAACTTTCACCCGTGGTGGAATTTATGTATTGATTCTGTTTTTTTCTATTAAAAAAACAATGTTAAGATGTTACTTTTTGCCAAAACTATGAAAATGGTCCCCTTCTGCCATCTAGCCTTGGTGTCCTACATTCGTCCCCTCCCTGCCTTCCCTGTCGTGCCCACCCATCCTCCTTCTTCCTGGCAATGCAATGTGCCGTACAGATTGATAGAGGAAGTCTGTAGGTTTGTTAGACAGTCCAATCAATCAGCATCTCACAAAACCACCGGCTAATTAACTTACTCCACAGCTGCTGAGGCAGAGGGAAAGAAGAAAGACAGAGAGGAAAGGAGGGCGGTCCACAGATGCAGAAAATGAAGGAGGATAGATAGATAGATAGATAGAAAGTTAGATGGATGGATAGATGTACCCTGAATCAAAGTATTACAGAGTTTCGCTCTCTAAGCCAACGACGGAGGAGTTAGGGAGATGGATGGAGAGACTGGAGAAGAAGAGATGATATAAAGGAGAGACGGTGACCGATAACATGAATGGGTCTTTAACGGGGACTGTTGGCCCGGCGCTGAAATAATTGGCAGGAGAAGGTGAGCTGGACAGTCATCGATCAGCAGGCTGCACTCTCTGCCAAAGACAGCGCAAAACTGAGCTCCGCGTGGGCACGCGGTCAGTGCTAAAGAGGAAAGTTTTGTCTGATCTGTCAGATTCAATCCTCTCCAGGCAGGTTTCCTTTGTTTGTGATCCCCCATTGATCCTTAGAAGGAGAAATGTATCTTTTACTTAACACCTCCTCGGGGAGGTCAAAGGATGGGGTTAGCAGAGCTGAAGAGATTCAGAGTGCTGCTCGGGGACTCTCCAAAAGTGTAGAATGATGCTATTAAACCGTGAGTCCTGGCTCAGACCTTCAGTTACAGTGTGGTGTCAACATTTAATGTACGTTTATTCCTTTTTGGTTTATTTTCCAGAAACATGACGGTCAGTTCACAGTCATCCAGCTGGTGGGCATGCTGCGCGGCATCGCCTCAGGTATGAAGTACCTGTCAGACATGAGCTACGTTCACAGAGACCTGGCTGCTCGAAACATCCTGGTGAACAGCAACCTGGTGTGCAAAGTGTCGGACTTCGGATTGAGCCGGGTTCTGGAGGACGATCCCGAGGCGGCTTACACTACAAGGGTAGGAAAAACGTAACCAAGTATCAAAATAACAGTATTAACTTTTGCAAAAGAGTTTCATCTGGCAGAACTGCTGAATGAAGGGAAAGCTGCACAGACAGACTGTTCCTTTAATACTTTTTGCTTTGATGCAGTTAAATCAGTCATTAGTGACAGCAGCATCCTCTCACATAGCTCAGGGATGAAGGCGAAACACAAACATCAGTGAGTCAAGCCACTGTGGAGTAACTCATCTAAAATGTCCACAAGGAGATGGCGTTATTCATATTCATAGGAAGTGTTGAGATTGTCATTCCTAATACGGTATTAGCATTGCCCCCAGGTGGAGTGTGCGAGTAGCTGACTGCTCTATTGCAGTCTCACAAACTCCCACTGATGTCAGTAGACCTTGATGGAGCTGGAGGCGCTTTGGGGAGGTGGGGGAGGCGGAGACAGAGGAGGGGGAGAACGGAGACTTAGATCCAGGGAACTGGGGAAAAAGAGAAGAAGAATGATCCAATGAGAGCATTCAGGGGGAAAAAAAAGACGATGGGGGTGGGGGTGGACAGGGAGTGGTGAAAACAAAAGTACAGTGCGGAGTGACTTGGCAGCTTTGTCTTTTATTTGACTTTCACCAAGCAGAGATGGAGAATGCTACAGGAGGTGGTGCAGAGGTAGCTGCTGCATGTTAAAAAGCTGAGGCGAGCTGACAGAGGTGTGTTAGAGTGAGGAAACAAAGGAGGAGGGGGTATTATTACCCGTTTGTACATTCAGGAGCCAAGGAAGAATCCTTTTGATCTGTGCATCAACAACAAAGACAAAGGAATAAGAAGGAGAGGAGATACATCATGGCTCTGAGAATACTCTGCTTGTTCAGAGCATTATGGGAACAGCGTGCGGTTTTGCTTAGTCGTACAATCTTTCCTCTCTTTGTTCTGCACAAATGTGATTGGGCAGCCTGTTGACATTCACACTTCGCCAAACAAGTTCAGGGTGACCTACTTTATGTGTGAACTGTTTTAGGGAGGCAAGATCCCCATCAGATGGACGGCTCCAGAGGCCATAGCCTACAGGAAGTTCACCTCAGCGAGTGACGTATGGAGCTACGGCATCGTCATGTGGGAGGTGGTTTCATACGGAGAACGACCGTACTGGGAGATGTCCAATCAGGATGTGAGACAACCTCGCCACACCTTAAATTCAGTGTTTTATGCTAAATCTAGCATGTAACGCGCATCGATTCTTCCCTGTGTAGGTGATCAAAGCAATAGATGAGGGTTACCGTCTTCCTGCTCCCATGGATTGTCCTGTGGTGCTGCACCAACTCATGTTGGACTGCTGGGAGAAGAGCCGCAGCGACAGACCAAAGTTTGGACAGATTGTCACAATTCTGGACAAACTCATCAGAAACCCAGCCAGCCTCAGAGAGCTGGCCAAAAGCCTAGTATGGTGAGTTTGAGAACTAAAACTGGCAATTTTTCATATAGACTTAGCAAACACATTTGTTTAATAGAAATGTTGTTGGAGCTTTTATTATAGATGTACAAGTTGAGCTAAACTAAAATCCAATAGAATAAAAATACATAGGGTTGGGGTTTGACATATCTTGTGATTCCTGCCTTCACTAAACCTCTAAAATCCCAAGTCGTTCTGTACGCTTCTACTGAATGTCTTTTATTTTTACATTTACATTTTTTTTTTACACCTCAGGCAGGGAGCTGACGTACAGCCGATGTTGGGATCCCTTTTTCAAAACAGACGTTCTAAACAGAAAGAAAACAATTCCCAGCATAACTGAGCAGACAAGCAAAAGCTCAGAAACATTCCCCAGACAGGACATAAACGAGGCACATGACAGGAAAACAGAGTTCTACACAAAGGATTCCTCTGTAAAGACTTGTAGAAAGAATTTCATAGACATACAAGTACAATCGGTGTCTTGGAAAAAATATTATTTTCCACATTGACGATCCGTTCTGGTCATCCTTTGATTTTTTGTATAAGTGTTGCCAGTGGTCTTTTAATTATGATTATGCCGTTTTTAGCCAAAATCCAAAAAATCTGCGTCGTAGTTTCTGCAGAGCGCCAGTAGTTCATTAGAAATTCATGTGCAGTGCAACCCCACCCCCACTTCCTGTCACCTACCTGCTTGCTCACTCTCCCAATAACTTACAGACCCTCACACTTCTGCCCTAACATTACCAGTGCAAGAAAAATGATGAATAATATTGGATTTATCCAACCCTACAGGTTTGAACCAGATGACAGGAAAACAAAGACGTATTTGTCTGCAAGTGAATGTATCAGAATGGAGCGGAGCAGGCGATTGTAGTTTATACATCAAACAGTTTTTTTGTCTGATCCCGATTCACTTCATAAATTAAAAAAAATATTCAGAAATGCTAATTTAAGCTTGATTAATTGATCATAATTAACGTGTTAATGTTTAATAATGTCCTCAGAGATCCTGCAGTGCAGCAGTGAGATTGGTGTAATAAAACTCAGTCTAAAATAAACTCAAACTTTTTTTTATAATCTGTGGTTGAGATTTTATTAAATTAAAGAGATAATGTGGCATTTATTTGGAGTTTTTGGACCAATGAGCAAGCAGGTAGTCTTCCAAATTGAAAATACAGAGGTACATTCAAAAGTAGACAAAAACTGAGTTTTAGGTTCTTGGTTCCAAAGAACTAAAAAAAAAAAAAAAAACTTTCTAAATGTACAATTTTCCAAGTAAATTCATATTGTGACTAATTACAGATAATAAGTGACTGGCAAATACTGTAACTAAATAAAATAAAATAATCGCAACTAATTTTTTCCAGGTTTGTGATTAATTTGTTAGTTTTTTTTTCTAATTTATTCCTGGCCCTATTAATTTTCTCTTCTATTTATCCTAAATCATCACAAAAAGGCCGCAAGAACATGTTAAAAACACAAAAAATACCTATTTTTTGTCGGAGTGGGTCTTTAAGCATTAATATCATAAAAATGTCAAAACAAGGAAGCAAGTTAAAAGCTCTGCATATGATAGAAAAGTGAGAATCTTACTCACTAATACATTTTTTTTGGTAAAACTGAGACAAAAATTCATCTGAAAATGCCTTTGTGTTGTTTTCACACGGTTTACTATCCATCCTTGAGTAAGTTGTGTGCTTGCGTCCCAGCAGTGAAGACCCGTCCAGCCCAGAGTTCAGCGTGAGCACAGTGGATGAGTGGCTGGACGCCATCAAGATGGGCCAGTACAAGGAGAATTTCTCCAGTTCGGGATACGTCAGCTTGGACTCCATTCTCTACATTAGTGTCAGGTACAGACGTGCGATCTCTCAAAATGAAACACTCAAAATGTCAATCCTGTCTGCAGAACACTTACAGGATTCCATTTCACTGTCTTTTGAAAGTACAGATACCTATTTTCACAAGACCTTTCTGTGCTGTCCTCTGCTTAATGAGAAACGATCTGATTTATCGTCTGCTTTCTGTGTAGTGAGCTGGTTAAGATGGGAGTGACTCTGGCCGGCCATCAGAAGAAGATTCTGTCCAGCGTGCAGAGCCTGCAGACCCAGGGGACGCACATCCAAGTATAAGAGTTTTCCCATGAACACAGTGAGACTGGATGCTCCTGTGAAGGGTCTCCCCACTGAAATGGATTAGTAATGGATACTCTGCGCTTTAGCCTCCATTGATTTTAAGACACACTTAGATGGAGACAACATGGACGCTTGCCTCCTTCACTACCTTGTGCTCCCTGTCCTCTGCGGACACTTCTGGCTTCAGCACTCAGAGTCCCAGCAGCACCATCACCATATCGGAACAACAGAGAGACACGTTTCCAACGTCACGCCTCCAGCATCCAAGACCATTTCCGAACGTATCAGCTTGAAAAAAAAAAAAAGAAAAATCAAAAAAACCTAAAAAGACAAAAAAACATTCTAGTGATCATCATTGTTCGTGACGTGTACAGTTGGCTTTTATCGCCTTTTCATTTGTCTCTGAGATATCACAATGAAGGATTTAAAAAGGGTCAGATGATATGTATATGTGCAGAAATATGTTTATAGGGGCCGCGTGTCCCACAGCCGTAGACATGGACCTAACGTTTGTATCGGTGGTGACGGTTATACTGCTCAGCTAAACACGGGAAATATGTATTAACAGCCTCTTCTATGGCTTTCTGATCACAGAAACGAGCCAAAACAGCTGATGACATGAATGTGCCGGGGGAGGGACGGGAAAAGTGAAACTGGACCTGAGGGATGTAGATTTTGCTAGGTGAGATGGCGGTACGATTTGTTTCAAATAGGGTATTTAGCCAGGACAAGGGCTTCCTAGAGATTGCTTTCAAACACGCTTCCATAGCAACTAGACATAAGAGTATGATAAGTAGTCTGCCTGCACATGCAATGTGACTGCAAACATGCAACAAAAAAAAAGGATAAAATGTTTTTCTTCCATTCCGTGTTTTACAGTACAGAGTTTTCAGGATGCTTGTTTTAGGGAGGTTGTGAAAGCACATGAAAGTGCAGAATGGTTTGCAGGGTTGAGCCATGTACAGCAACCTTCTTCATCTGGATAATGAACCACTATTCCAGCTGTGAGCTTTCCTTTCATCAGTCCCTGTCGTTGAATGGTCACCACTAACAATGATTAGAGTGATCTGTGTTTCCCCAAAAACTCTGCTTGATCAAATGGAGCCCAGTAATGGACCCCTCTATCAAGACAAAGTGGTTTTTGTTTGTTTTTTAAGATGTGCTTCTACTCTTCTAGAAGGTAAATCTTACTTAACCCTATAACATCAAAGCTCCGGTGTTTATTGGGTTGGGCACCGATCGGGTTTTATTCGGTTCCGGTGCCAAAACGGTTCTTTTGTTTCGATTCCTATTCAGTGCCAATACAGTAATACAAGTAAGGCTTACATCTTCCCAACTTAACATATTTTCATTCCCAAGTTGTCACATATTGATGCATGATTAAGACTTCTGTTTTAAAAATTGACATTTTGTGTTTCGTCGTTTTTTGATATGCAGGCTGGTTCCATTAAGTCAGAGCTCCCCAACCTCCCAGCTGCAAACTGGTGAACCCGGCCTTCTTTCGCTGCGTGGCAAATTTGCTGCTCCCGTTTGGGTGTCTCTCACACTTCCAATGAATGGAAGGCACAGATTACATTGATCAGGTTTATTTATTGAGTTCTACAAAAATCTAAAAAAAAAAAAAAAGAACAAAGGGCTTTGATCTCACTCGTGGGTGTGTCTGGATAACAGCCATATCCACTGTGTTTCTGTGTCTCTGTGACTGAGTTTGAAGGCTGCCCCCCATTAACCCGAGAGGGGGGAAGAAATAGAGGACCTTTTTTTTAATTACTGTCTTATAAAATAAGAAAAATATCACAGTTCAGGAAACCCCAGCAGGCTGCTCCAGATCCTCGCAACGGCTGTCTGTCTGCCGGCGTGTTGATCGAGCTCCGCTGAAGTCTGGCTGCAGCCACCTCCGTGCTGCGACAGGACAAAAACACTCGTATTGGGTTAGTATTTTACCCGCTGATCGGGTCACTAAAAATGTCCAAAGCTGACTTCCTGATTGGCTGATGCAACGGAGGGACCTGTTAAACTTTTGTGACCTGCTGTTAAATGCAGTCCGACACCGATCTTGTACGAGCCCGCCTGCTATCCCAGGAAGGCAGCAGGATTGGCTGGAACTTCAATGCACTGAACAGAGTAAAAATTGACATGTCCTAATACAAATAGACCTTCATTGAAAGAGTTTGCTGCAGCTTCTTTCAGTTTAGTAGAACCGCATGAATCATAACGGTTCCTACTTGGAACCAAATTTCGGTGCCCAACCCTATTGTTTATGTTCTTTGATTTTTTTTTTTTTTTTTTTTTNNAATTGTTAACATGATCAACATAGTTCCAATAAATTCTGAAGGAAAATAGCGGCTCACGCCACTTTTTTACTTAAAAATCTATTGGTATTTCGTTGATCGTGTAAACAGCTCTAAAGTTACATTATGTAAAAGATTTTGAGTTAAAGCGTCACCAGCAACACCTCAGGTGTTAAAGGGTTAAAGAAAGATTCGTGTTGTCTCACTTTTTTCTTTCTTTTTTTTTTGCTGTGCTAACCAATTTATAAACCAAGTACCCAAACAAGAAATCTCAAAACTGAGTTTCCACATCAGAAGGAGACAGCTGCTTTTCACAGCTTTATGTAAAAGGATCCTTTCTTTACAGACAGTAATAATAATAATAATAATAATGACCCGTTTGGTGTATTGTAAAGCTCTTGATTCATGTGGTGAACAGTAGGACCAGTGGCATAAAGTACAGTGTATACCATTGTATCATAGTGTAAAATATGTACAGTGTTGATTTCCAATGGTAGAATGTTTGTAATGATAACAATGATGTACTTTTATTGTGAAAAAGAGATTTCCGAGTTTCTCGTTCAGGGGGGCAGGAGTTGTAGGAGGAAAGCATAGGTTTGCTGGTCTGAATAAAGGAATGTAGCATGATGCAAAGCTTCAGCCTTGATAGACGGGGACAGTGACTGCAGTGTCTATGATAGCGTTAGGATGAGTAGAATGGACTCTCTTTGTTTATGCACTTACTATATTTCCATATCCACCCTGAACAGTCGGGACTTGCACTTTTTAGCCGGGGTTTAAACGCTTGTTCTAAAGATAAAAAGGTGAAGGTGGAATTTAAAAAGTAAATGATCCCATCTTCAAGTCATGCTTGAGTTGCTATACCTTAGATAAAAACTATTTTATCCCAGTCTTCATTTCTTAATAAACTTACATTTTGCACTTATAATCAAGAGTACCTAGCTGCAGGTAATATGGCGGATGTAATGGCAGATAGACCTGATGGGGCCAATGGATGTCCAACAGAAGTTGCATTTTATCTAAAGGGCGGGAGTTGGTGATCTCAAAAACGGAAATTCTACTTTTATGTTACTTTTTGTTGTTTATGCTTTTATTGTTGTGTTTTATTTTATTAATATTATTTTCTTAACTCTTTGAGACCCACAGACAATTTTATAGAAATAAAGAGATGTCAATTATTTTTAGTTTTTGCAAGAGAATCTGGCCACAGAGAAATAATATGGTGCTTGAACATTAAAAGCTGGAAGTCCCTCCCCCTGCCCGAGCCGGCCACAAAAAAAAAATAAATAAATAAAAAATTGCGCCCAAAACCATTGGCTGGAAGTCCCCAACTGGAACCCCCATTTTAAGCTTTCAATCTTTTTTTCCCTTTGATATACCGTACCTGTTTACATAATCAGCTAATTCACAGAGAAAAACAGCGGCATTTCAACAGCTTTTTCTCCGGACGTAAATGGGTGTAGTTATGCAAATTTAAACACTTGTTAATATTGACTTGAAAGAAAAAAAACGATTGATGTTCTCTGTCCCATTTGAAGCTCATCTTGTACACTGAACTGTTACAGAGTTTATTCACATTTAAAAGCTTAAAAAATGATAGTTCTGAGACGTTTTTAAAATATCATTTTTGAAAAAGTTTTCCAAAGTTTTGAAAATTTCCACCTACGCCATCGGCTAAAGTTCCGAAATTTTTGCTAGAGATTGTTTCTGGCGCCATCTTGCACGGCACCAGAGGCCCTGTCAGTTTTTGGACAAAAGTGATCTTTTATTGTAATAAATATACACAAGACGAGCATCGATCTCTGACAGCTACAACGCAGAACAGAGTTCTGTGGTGGTCGGAGCAGAACAGAGCTGTCTAATAGAAATCCAACAACGAGGAAACCGATAATTGTTTCAATTTTGAATGGGGACCGACATGAATAACGAGCACCGCCATTGTCTAAAAATTGCGTAAACTCTGCGGTTCACCACAAAAGTCTTGCCTGCCACCGTTATGGTGTTCGGAGTAGATCCAACACGCCTCCACCAGATTCCAGCCAAGCAGAACACTGGAAATCCAGCTGGATCAAACTTTTCCCAAAAAACTCTCTTTTATTATTTTTAGAAAAACACAATAAGAAAAGCATACTAAAAAACAGTTGAGAAGTTCACCCTGTGAGAAAATAAACTTAAGTGTTAAAAAAAAATAAAACTTCCGTTGGAAACCCATCGAGTCTGTTGGGTCTTTCCACCATTAAATCTGCCATCTTACCTGCAGCTGAGTCCTTCTCCTTAAAAAGTTGTCCTAGTTTAAACACGAGTGAGTCTGTAAAAGTAGTCCTACAAAGCTGACTCCCCTACTAAAGGACCGTTTCAAAGATGGATCAGAACCAACTGTCTGGACAGAGCTAACATAAATATTTAAAGGATTAAAATAGGCGGGTATTTATTTTATAGAGATAGTTTGGGTGTGGTTCTGTAAATTTAATCATGTGTACATGAGTTCTCAGGCTTGACAATGTAAGCACCCTCACATGGCAAAAACAAGCTTGAAAGTTTATTGGCATCCGACTGCTCTTTGCATAGTTTCCAAAAGCCAACAGACTCAAATAAGGAACGCCCCGTGACAGTTTGGAGGGGGAGGGTTGGAATGGAGCTGAGAAGCTCTCTCCGTCTTCGAAAAGCAGAAAAAAAAAATGCAAATAGGGGAACTGTTGTGCTTTGTTTTGTCTCTGTGGTAATTTTGACCAAAGCATATCACGGATACTTGATTCAAACCTCAGGAAATTTCACCAAGTTGAAAGCATGTTTATGTCCTTTAGGAAGAAAATGCCAGACTGGAGATGTAAACCTGACAATCTCACCTTTATGATTCTGCTCCATCATCCGTGGGCGTTTTGACCAGCGTAGCAGTTAGTATTGAGGGTTTAACTGCCAAATGGTGGGCAAGAAAAAGTAACATTTGTACTTGTGTTTTTCTACCCCAGCGTTTTATACAAAACTCACCCACTAAAAAGCTAAGAAGAAATTCCCAAACACTTTCACCACAATTTCACCTCTAAAAACAAGCAAATGCAAACTTGTGAGAGTGCAAAAGTGTTCATTCTACTCTTGCTAACTCTATGATTTCCCTCTAGCGGACAATGTTTGACCGCTGGCCTTTTAGATGCCTTATTTACTCAGCTGTTGTTATTTTCTGTTGTCATTTCGTTTTTTTTAAATCTACAGTACTATTTATCTCAGCTTAAAGTGGAGCTCACATCACCACCTTCATCTCAGCTCTCCACCACCCTCTTCCTCATGACACTTTCAATTCTGCAGGTCTGTAAAATTAAAGGACTTGAGGAGCTTGTTTTCAATTAATTGTTTGAAAATGGTTTCGCCAAGTAAAAAAAAAATGCCCAATGCATCATTAGAAATTACCAGAGAATAAAGCTCTGTTGTAAGTGTCCTCAATTTTACAAACCTTTC
>NC_050528.1:18731985-18757216 GCF_002922805.2 Oryzias melastigma
TTTATGTCCCACATTCTCATTGCCTTTGTGCCAAGGTTACCTATGTGGGCTGGTTTGCTTGCTATCAATCACAGTGTTTGTTTCCATTTCCCCCCCTAAAAAAAAAAGAAAAAGAAAAAAAAGTCGCACATTTCCAAAAAACAATTTAGAGACTTTTGGCTCGCTGTTTCCTTTGTCCCACTCTCTTTCTCTCATACTTTGGCCACCATTCAGTGCGTATTTGTTTCCATGCCAGTTTCCTCAGCGCTGCTTGTTGTAAAGGGTGTAGGCATTCTAATGTCTTTCATGTTGCTGTAATAAATATGCTAATATTTCTAATTTCTCACCTGAAGGCTGCTGTGTCTTTTTGTTTCCCACAGTCTGCAGAACAGCATTCAGTGCTCACTTCAAGAGAGTAATGGTGCTGAAACTAAAAGGATCTTACATCCCACCTAGCAAACTATCATTTGATTTGTCGTGACAGCCATTAGTACACTGCCTATTAGGCTTTACAAATGTTTTATGAAAACAATTTTGTAAAAATCCACAAAACATTTTTTACTGAGACCCAATAAAACAGTTTCTTTTGTGGTAAATTTGTCTCACTCCAATTATCTTTTGATCTATTTTCAAAGAGTTCCCATTGGTTTTATTCAATTGTGATTATGCTGGTTGCTGGAATTCATTAGAAATTCACCACTGAGTTGTGGGCGGGACTGTTGATGTGGAGTAAGCAAACCCCCCTTCCCATTGTCTCTCCGTTTACATGCTCTCATGCTATCTTACAGCCCCCTACAACTCCAACCTAACATTATCGGTATCAACAAAAAATGGCGCGTAATGTAGATCCTATCCAGCCTAGAGTGTTTCACCAGTCTAGACAAGCAAAATTACTCCCGGACAAGCCCCCAATTTACGTTACACCCCTGTTTAGGGCCTTGTAAAAGGATGTAACATAAAGGTAGAAAAGAAACAAAATAAATTATCAGCAACTCAAAAACTCTCACAAACAATCCCAGGCTTAAAAAAAGCTGGGAATTTATTTACAGAAAAAACTTAAACTACGCAAAACTGATCAAAAACTGATCTCTAATAATATCAAATAAAGTTAAGCTCTGATGCTGCAAGTAGGGCTGCCACAAACGATTATTTTAATAGTCGACTAATCACCGATTATTTTTTCCGATTAGTCGACTAATCGGGTCATGCACAAAGTTGATGTAAAACACAAATCTTAACCATCATTCACTTTAAACTAACTAAAAACTATATATATATATATATATATAGCATCATTATAGATGAAATGTAAGCTGAATTTGGCCGCAAAAGATGCTAGTGACGATGGCTGAAGATGCTGATAGCCAACTAAAATATGAGTTAAAGGCCAAATTAGCCTAAAAAAAAGCCTAAGTTAGCAAAGACAGCTAGCATGTAGCTGAAATAAAAACTCCAAAATAGCCTAAAAAAACCTTAATAAATGCCAAAATTGTCCAATAAGCTAGCATAACACCATTATAACTTTCAACTTTACTACACTGACTCCATTTAATATGAAGTAACGACTAATCGACTATTAAATTAGTCGTCGACTATTTTAATAGTCGATTAGTCGTCGATTAGTCGACTAATCGTGGCAGCCCTAGCTGCAAGGTGGGGGATTTCCAACAGAAAAACACTAAAAAAATCAGACAGAAAAACATTCAAAAAGTACAAACGAAACGAAATATGGCCTCAGCTGTAACAACAGTTAAAGCCAGATGAGAGCTTGAATGAGAAAAATTAAGACGTTCATGGATCTAGTTGTCTATAAGTGGATGTATCAGAATGGAGCGGAGCTGGGAGCTCGTGGCTTGCCGTCCTAGCTTCAACGTCACAGCTACAAGCTGTTTCCAACTGAATTTTTTTGGTTTCTGATTCACAAAAATTTGAATAAAGAAATACTCAGAAGTGTAATTTTAACATTAATTTTCTTTATGTGTCTTACATCATGAGAAAAATTCCACAAAAACATGTTAAAAAAATAAATTGAATCGAAGTGGGTGTTTCAGAATAAAAGACTACATCTTAACTTAATAGATGATTTGTTCAAATGAATATTTTTTTTCTTGTTATTTAAATAAGAAGTAAACTAAATATTTTGTTTGTAATAGATAAAGACAACTATTGCATTTACTTCTTTTGCTGGCTCTTTTAGTAGAGTACACTCTTGTTGAGTCCCTCTCACGGCGACCAGAGCAGCAGTCCCATATCTGCTGATGTGTCAGGCAAATTTTGTGACTGACACATAAAATGGCAGCCTAAGCCAAAAGCACAACATAAAACAACAATGACAAGGACAGTAAACAAATAAAACAGTGAGAGGAAGAGTGTGAAGGACAGAGTGTGCGAAGCAGAAAAGGAAAAGAGGTGCTTAATTACACGCTCACCTCTACTCGTACCAGAACAGATTCACACAGCCACTGTGAGTCTATATCTCTATTCTCGTCAAAAATCCCAACAACTGAATTGTTTTGTGTAAAAAAAAAACACTGTAAATGTCATTGGCAGATGGTTCTAGTCTAGTCTAGCTCCATCTGAAATAAGATCAACCAAGACTTTTTATTCCAAAAAGAAGTGATTAAACAATGAGCTCTCATCTCAATTTCGCCATGCAGAATTTTGTACCAGATCTTATTGAAAGGATTTGGTTCAATGATTCTGTCTGCAGCCACTGATTCTTACTCTTTAGTCTGCAGCACCATGGAGCTGTATACTACATTTTGTAAAGTCAAAAAAAGATTGTGAACTAATTGTATATAGAAATTTATTGGGTTTAATAATAGGTTCATTGTTGACCGGTCACAAATGTGTGGGTTTTTTGTGTACATTTTATGTGTAATGTGGCACCTTGTTGTTAACTCCTTCCTGTCACTATTTCAAGACCACCCAAGTGGAAAAAGAGTCATGTAACCCGCTGAATCTCAGATGTGAGCTCAGAAAAGGAGGTTTCTGCTACCCTGATGAGCTGGTTTACGCTTGCCTTCTACTATGATCGCTAATAAATAAAAGAAATACTTGGGTTTTGATCACCGGTTTGGAGTATCGGAATGAAAATCAAGACATCAGGCAGAGAGAACTGTTGTAAGACCCGGGAAGATTGTGTCAAGGTGTTGTACTCTCTATCATTCCAAAATGAAACATGTTAGGAACCAGAGGTGCCCACTGAGCTAATGGTCACTATAAATCAGATGTTTTGTAGGAAAGGGAGAATGTAAGAGAAGGAGAACAACCACCTCTGCAGCACTCTCTAATAAGGCCCTCATGCTGCAGAGACCAGAGTGAAACCATTGCTCACGCAAAGGTGCTGGAAGGTTACAAAAATGTTGGATGATGTTTCAGAGTGAGACAAACAAAGCACAAACAGAATGATTTGACTGCAATCTGGAGTTTTTCAAAGAAGGGAAACAAATATTTTTTTTATCTAGGACATCATTCCATTTAAATTAATGTTTTATTTTAACTTTCTTTAAAAAAAAAAAAGATATATAATTCACTTTTGTTAACCCCTTAGACATGACTTTTTGCAAATCGAATATTCTGCCATCCTTTTAAAAGGTTTTACTCTTTAACTCATTTCAATAAAAAGTATATTTAAAAAGTAAAAATCGGGAAACCGGATGTTTTTTTTAACAAATATATCAATGATAAGACGGCAAGAAACATCAAAAACTAAAAATAAATGAATAAATTCCCTCAGCACTGCAGTGCCGTCTCCCCCCAGCTCTGATAGCGAGGGAGAAATTCCCATCGTAACATTCTTGAATGGCAAAAAATATAGCAGCCTGCCAACCACATCTTCATTATCAGTGTGTGTGTGTGTGTGTGTGTGTGTTCCTTCCTGAAAGATAATTCTGTCTCAGGGGAGGGAGGTCATAGACTCCTGGCCTTGGTTAACCCCTTAATGCACTGGTCCAGTTGCTGTCACTCTATGTTACTGCCATTACACCTCATTTAGCTCATAATATTAGGCTCCACATTCGTCTATCCCGAACCCCCACGCTCCACACACACAGCCACAAATTTTTGCATTTCTTCTACCTCTACCTCCTAGTACCAGTTTAATCTTTATCCAGCTTTTTTTCTCTTTTTGGTATTTGTGTGTCCTTTTCATAACTGTTTTTTGCTTTGTAATGCTGTGCACTTCCATCCACCATCCATCCAAAAGGTGAGGTTCACTGCCACTTTCTGTCCCCACGCCTCACCGGTGTGTTTCTTTTCTCCATTAAAGCCAATCTATAAGTTTGGGCTTTTATCTGCGGGTGTCTCTACAGGGGGACTGTCATCTCACGTATTTACTCTGGATAACAGAGGCGACCAGGAGCCAGAGGCTTAGGCGATTGATTCATCATGCAGCTGCTATTGACATCATGTGAAAAGGTCAGATGCCCCTATGGAGAACACTTTAAAAGGCCATTGGTGACTGATGAGCCTGTCATGTTTGCGTCTCATACATGCGCAAGCACTCTGTCTCTCACTCTCCATCTTTTGCGTTTTCTTTCTGTTCCTCTCTTTCTGGAACTCGCAATCACAGACAGCACACACTCTCTCCGGGGAAAGATAATTGGGCCCCTCTGTCATGCTGTCAGGTGTGTTTGAGCACCCCCTCATGTGCAGACATTAAAGCAACACTAGAGACCAAGCAGCCATAGATCCCCCCTGACCTCTGTCAAGGGTCGGCCCCACGAGTTCGTTTGTGACTGTTACCTCTGCCTTTGCAATACTTCGGACACCCAAACCTGCACTCAAGCTGGTACCAATAAAGTCAATAAAATTGCAGAAGAAGATGAAATGACTTTAGAAAGATATCATCAGTCATTTTGGGCTGAAATTTCTAGAGTTCCTGCTCTTGATTGCATTGCATGTGTTCCCGCTAATCAAATACGGCGGTGTTTAGACTGCCGCAGTGTTTGCCGCTCTGCACGCACAGACGTGAGCACAGCAGTGCCTTTGTGTCTCATGAGGTTTTACGTTTGCTATCAAAGCGATTTCCTGTCTCAAATTTTCATCAGTAATCAAAGTTCCTGATTGAATTTGAAAAGTGATCCCGGCTCAATAAATCACATTACATGCCTCACTCCCATCATGGCTGCTCCCATCAGCCACGGGAATCAGGCGCCATCCTGGGTGTACGTCTGTCTCAGTATGTGTTCTTTTGGATGAAGCGTCACCAAAAAAAAAAGAAAAAGAAAAAACATTGATCTCTAAATCTTTACAAATTTTGTCAAAATGGTGAATAAAGAGATAAGAGAAAAATAAGGAAATGGCAAAGAAGATAGGACACCGGATTCTTAATCTGTGGTCCTTCCAAATTGGTTTCGACCATTGTTGCGCAATCCAGGAGTGGTCTGATGCGACACCAGTTATCCACTTGGAGTCTTAATGCACTCTGTGGCCTAAATTTGCGAATTTAGACATGATTACATTAACCATCAGAAAAACAACAAGTTTGAGCCTCAGTAAACCCAAAAACTTTGGCAAAGTTTACAGATCTTAATCTACTATGAGATTTTTGATTTTTATTTTTACTTGTGGCTGTAAAGTTACATTCACACCGGTCTCAGAAACACGTTCAAGCGT
This sequence comes from Oryzias melastigma, assembly GCF_002922805.2. NCBI lineage: Eukaryota > Metazoa > Chordata > Actinopteri > Beloniformes > Adrianichthyidae > Oryzias > Oryzias melastigma. The sequence continues at coordinate 18,737,584 of NC_050528.1, forward strand.
CAACTTCCAATTAAAAGTTTATGTAAATGCATGTAAATCCATCTTCTTCTACATTAAGACCTCTTATGTTGGTAAGCACATTTCTCAGTCCGTTTTCGGGATCTATGTACAAAATTTATGCAAAAAGTTGAACAACTATGACCAATCAGGGACCCTGATTAAATAGTGAAGTATGGGTAGCATCCTTTTCAAAACAAGGAATCACTAACCGTTTGAAAATCAATCATGAATGAGTAATTAATAATTGTGTGTGCCCAACTGGAATTCTATGACATCAAGTCTTTCATATAAGGGGATAGAGCTATGAAAGAAAAAGCCTGGAGCAAGATTCCCTTGATTTGCAACGCTTGTACATTTTGCACCAAACCTCTTTCAACTGTGAGTGCATCCTTTAGTTCTGGGCGGGATATGACCAATGCATTCTCACTCCCAACTCATCATACATAGACATGTAGTTCGGGTCCCCTTCACGACAGTTTTTGGGTGTCCCTAACTCGTTGTATTTTGATATGTTAGCTGTTGAGGGGTCCTCAACCTCTGGGCCGCGAAACAATACTGGTCAGAGGGGTCTTGGTACCGAGCCACATATAGAGAAAAAATGTAGAGGTCCCTAAGCCTTGACATGGACCATTACCGTTAACGGTACAAGTACACTAACTCTACCCAGAACCAGTACTGCATCCGGTACCATGTCCAAAGGGTTGGAGACCCACGATTTAATGGGAACCAGAACGTCAAAAATCGACAACTTGGGGACACCCAAAACGTCACAAAGTGACGCTGAAACCGGGGGCCCCAACCATACGTCCATATATGATGAGTTTGGAGTGAGAATGTGTAGGCCAGACCTGTGTGAACACCCTATGATAAATGGGTGTTCAAGAATGCTCCTATAGTGTGTTAATGAAAGTGCATCACACGCTCAGTCTATGCATATCACCACATACAGTAAATGACAGCACTTCATTTATTACCTTCAGGTATACCCTCATATGCTCTCCAGAATCAACCCAACTTTACACAACTCTAAAAAAAAATGACACTTAACATTGCTGTGCAGATGGAGTGTAAATAGACTATTTGAATAATTTTTAATTGAGTTCTAGAATTTTTAGGTTGTAACAAAGCCCAGAAAAAAAATCCTGTCTTGCACAAATCCTGAATGTTAGGGGGAAAGTGAAATGAAATCAGAACACTGAACTACTTGAGAGCAGAAATGGCTAAAATACTGATTTTTTTTGTACACCTGTAAAAACAGCTCAAACTTAGCTCCAGAATGGATGTAAATGTTCTCTTTTATGGGGTCCAGATGACCCTACCCTTACATTGATGTTTGATCCCTCCCGTAACAAAGGTGGACAGGATTTTATGTCTGCCACAGACATCAGTGAAGATGAAAAAATTTTTTGAAAAAAAAGTTCAGAGCACTGTCTTGTGGGGTCCAGATGACCCCATTATTAATATAAACATGCATTGAATAGCACAAGGGCTACAATGAGTATTATCAAAAATCTCATAAAAACATGTTAAACATTTCCAGAAACACTGAATATACTCAGAAAACAACTGTCAGATCACCCATAAATATTTTTTTTTTGTCAAAATCCTTTGTTTTAGTAACTCGCTGTTACAAAATAGAATTGGGAATCAGCTATGCTTTGTTGAAGTTCTATTCCCAAATTTTTACCAGATGTTGGACTGAAGCAGGAGCACATAGGATAAACAGAAAGTTAGAAGACACAGGCAGAGGGGAAGTGGAAATCTTTTTTTTTTTAAGAGTTTGGAATGATAAAGAGAAAACTGACCAGATAAGTTGTGAAAGTTTTGTAAATCCCTATGAGGCAGACGGTCTATGGGGTTGTTGTTTTTGGCTAACTCAAATGGGGCTTGGAACAATGACGAAAAACACAGGATGGATTCAAAAGGTGAGCTATTGGCGGATGAATCACACAAACATACTGAAACAAGATGCTGAGCTCTCTCAGGTCTAAGCGACTCATGACAGTGTATGAGTTCGGGTTCTATAGCTTTCTTTTTTTAATTAGGAGCATAAAGTTCAGCATTTTCCGTGGCCTCCTTAGGCTTAATTCAGTAGATTCCTTTTCATGATGTCTGTGTCATGTATGAAGCAGTTTCCTATAGGAACAGCACTCCTGTTTTTCTGTGCTTTCGATCCACCATAATCAAACACAGCTCTTCCAGTGCCATAATCAAGCTTTGATGTTCTGGGGAAGACTTCAGCTACCCCCTTCACGAGCTGGAGAGGGGCCGATGGAAACTCACTTTATTGTAGCTGCATTCCAGGGAATTGTTGTTTATTTTTTTAATTAAATGGAAGGTGCAGAAGTTCATATATAACTCTCTATTTCTTATTGCTACCAATCAGATACCCCACGGCCATCTGTCATGTCTTGACTGAAAGTCATGTCTCTGTGGTTAACATTATCACCTTTTTAAATATTGCAGGATTAAAATATTGGGGTCGTATTTAATGCAGCAGCCTCCATGCTGGAGTGTCTTTTGTTTGTCTGCTCTTCATTTTTTCAGCATCTCACTAGGATTTTATTTCTCACGAGAAGAACTGCCAAGGATCCTACAATTCCAACCAATACGCTAGATCAACAGGAATAGAGAAATCTGGCACTATATTCACCAGGAAATCTTGAAGTTATTAAATTTATTTGGAACAACCAAAAGACTGATCTCAAAACATTTAAATAAGGCTTTTATTGGACTCCAAGGTGGTATTTTGCAACCAAGGCATTTTTTTCATGTCTCTAAATGATGTGACATGAAGGTCTCTGGAGAACATCACTAAATCACGAAAACTGGAAAAGCCGGAACAAAAAAGCTGAGTGCTCTCGGTGACAGACGCTCCGATTCCCACTAACAACCATTCTGCTCTAACTCTGCTTCCTCTCCTCTTCTCTCCCCTTTCTTGTCATCTCTATAATGGAAACAATTGACAGGTGGGCATGGCAGCTTGGCATTGATTTGTGGAAGTCTCCGGGGAATTTGACTGGTGGCATAAGAGCAAACAAAGCATGGTTGAGTAGTGCCGTGTCTGTGTGTGGGTGTGTTTGGTAAAGTGTGCAGTGGAATTGAGAAAAGTTGCCATTGTAAATTAAAGAAAAAAAAAGACAAATACAGAACTTCAGTAATGGAACCATATATGAAACTGTTTTATAAGGTTTATCGGAAGGCACTAACGACTTCCTGTAAAAAGAAAATTAGGTGAGGGTTAAATGAAGAATCGATTGGTATGTGTGACAGCTTAGTCAATGCGTTTATGTTGATAAGATAGATTTCTGTCTTTTTCAAAGGTTGAGGGCAAATAACCTCCAAGATTTATTTTAGCCAACTGGATCAACTCAAAAACATGATATTCATAAACCACATTTTCTACACTATAAATCGCAGCAACAAAACAAATGCGTAACAAAAAAGAAATAATCATATGTAAGTCGCATTGCTGTATAAGATGCATTTTGGATGAAAAGTGTGATGTTTCTGAACAACTCCTGAACTGTTCACACCGCCCTCAGCAACGTGTGTTCAAGTGACCACTTCCAATGAAAAGAGTCTGTGAACATGGGCATGAGCGTTTTAGGCTTCTGCCTTCTTGCATCGCTATGCAAGTTTTTGAGTCCATTTTTGGGGTTCTACTTATATTTGAAAATGATTTGAAAGTTAAACCAGGTGAACTTTGACGAATCAGGGACTCGTCGTTTTTTTTAAGTGTTGGCTATTCCCATCAAATCACTTACCTAACCTCCAGGCGCGGACCGGTACCAGGACATGGACTGGACCACCGCCCTAACCCTATGCCGGTTACGCATCTGTTACCACATTCATTACCGTGTCCCGAGAGTTGGGGACCCATGATTTTGATATACTAAAAAAATTTAGATTATCTATCATTAGTATCCACATCAACTCTGGGGTTCTGTTCACTATCCTCATTTAATTCCTTTCTCCTCTATTCTTTATTATATTCAGTTCTCTGTGCTACTGTCTGGTGCGGTGCGATTCACACGTTGTTCCTATTTCCCACTCCCCTCCAGGGAAGCTGATCCAGCTTACATGCTAAGATAAGGCAGGATTTCTGGAAATACAGCAGGAGGCCGGCCCTCGAGGGCTGGAGTTTGACACCCCTGTGACTCACAATTTCTTTGACAGCTGAAGTTGTTTCAGGTTCTCCAAGAATAAGTTGGTGGCTATAAACTCAGTTATTATTGTTGCATATAATTTGATATGAGGGGGAAAAAAATCCTAAATGAGATTCAAACGGTAAACCCTTTTTTTCTCTAAACAATTTAACAACACAAAAACAAAACCTTAAGGCACTCCAGATCCAGTCTTTGAAATGGCTTCACTTGGCATTTCTTATGTGTATTTATTAGGGGTGTAACAATTAGTTTTAACCACTCAATTCATATAATCAAATTGGACCATTTAAAATGAACGAGTATTGACTGTGAATTGGATCATCAATCACAAATTATGATATGAATAGAGTTGATTCATTTTAAAAACGATTTGATTCATTTCATTATTTATTCTTTATTTCTTTATTCATTTCATTCTTTATTATTTATTTTATTTAGTTCTCTGTGCTTCTGTTCGGCGCAGTGCGATTCACGTGTTGTTTCTCTTCCCCACTTCCCTCCGGGAGAGAGGGAGAGATTTCCGATTCCTGGTGGATCGCCCATGCTCCTGTTCTTGGCCATGGACTGTGCCTCTAGCTCGTCTTGTCCCCCCTGTCCGACCTGTCTGTCCTGAGAGAGGATCTCTCCTTCATGTGGGCGTCCCTAAGTTTTCTTCTTTTTTCCTGTATCAGGTTTTTCCTTACAAAGATGGATGGTCTAAGGGCAGGGATACTCAGTTTTATTTAGTCTGTTTAGTTTAGAAATTAGCTATTATTTATATTTTATGACCGACTTTCTGCTTCTGCACAATTACAGGCATGAGGTCCAATGAAGCAATTTTTTTGTGATATTGGGCTATATAAAAAAAACTGACTTAAATTGAAATTGAATTTAATGGGAACAGTCAACACGTTGAAAAATTATGAGTTAGGGACACCCAAAACATCAAAAAGCGTGGTTGAGGGTGCCCAAACCATTGTTGGGTTGGGGGTGGGGGTTAGGGTTGGGGGTTAAAATATTTTGGATACACGCACCTACAGTGTCTTCTAATGGAAAACAATAAATGAGCCAATCTATTAAAAAAAAGATAAATCGAGTTGTACCTCAGCATGAGTCATACCCCCATCCAAACTGTGCAAAAATTGCAACATATACTCCAACAAAATACTGTTTCCAATATTTATATCAAGCCTTTGCAAACATGAATGGGTTATATTATTTGAATTTCAAACAAGCAGAAGATTTACAGACAATTTTCTTCTAGTTTTAATTCCATTCCTCTTTGAACTTTCCCTCTTATTCAATCATCTTTTATTTTCAAACCTGCTGACCACAAGATATGTCCCCCCAATTGCTTTACTTTAATCCTGTGTGTTTCCAACAAAGCAATTAAAAGTAATGAGAACATTAAAGATTGGCAATTCACAAAGAGAACGTAAACCCACGACAAATGGAAATCGACCACATGCAAATCAATCAACAGGTTGACCTTCCAATTTCATTTCTATGAAATACTTGTACTTGAGATTTCTGTCATGTTCATAGGTGATAAGTGTGTAGGACTTACCGTGCTTCTGGGTGTGGATGACTTACAGCTCTGCGCCTGAAAGCCTCTCTCAGATGCTGCTCAGGCCCTGTAAGAACTCACATATGCAATTAAACTCAAGACAGACTGTTCTGTGAGCTGAATGACCCAGAGCTGTAAAGTCCACCAAACAAAAATTCACTTATCTTACTAACACACTTCGTATACACCTGAGGCAGGTATTAAGCTGCTAAAACAATAATGGGAAGATAAAGGATGAAAATGTTCCTACAGATCCAGAATCACATCAAAACTCTCACCTTTAACTGCCAAAGCTGAACATTTTTCTATATTGTATGCATGAATGATTATGAATTCTTAAAAACAAGGTTTGTTTCCACAGACCAAACCTCAGATTCTCCAATAGAAAAACCAAGCTCTGATCTGATTAAATCAGAATTATTGACCTAGTTATGTAATTTACAGTTACAGGGAGTCTTTACGAGCCGTTTTATTCTTATAATTAATCAGATTTTCCGTGCTGCTGCAGTGTCTCCCACAGATCTTTAGCTCAGTAAAGACTGAGCTGGCTTCAGACAAAAAAGTCCCTGTAAAATGAGCTGCAGAAAGCATTGGTTTGGATTTTAATCATTGTATAGAACAAATTATAATGGGAGTGTTGCTTTAAGAGAAAAAAACAGGTTTAATGTGGTCAAATACGATTATTGACCACATACCAAAATTCAGGTTCCTTAACCCTTGTGCTATCCTAGGCATGTTTACATTAAAAGTAGGGTCATGTGGACCCTATAAGACAGTGTGCTGAACTTTTTCTTTCCACATTGCTTTTTTATCTTTATTGGGTGTCTGTGGCAGACATAAAATCCTGTCCACCTTTGTCATGGGAGAGATCACACACCAATAAAAGGGTTGGGTCATCTGGACCACATAAGAGTTACATAAAGACATTCATCCTGAAATAAAAGCAGTGAAGCATAAGCTAGAAAGTAAGGCCCAATCCGAATTCTTCCATTCTTCCTAGCCCTTCTCCCTGCTATGTATATTTGAGTGCTGGGACCTCCACGCTAAAGCTAGCAGACCGGCGATTATTGGTGACGTCATCGATGAAAGTGAAGCCGCAAAATATGAGACAATTTTTCATAACTCTCCATTTGGAGGGCAAAATGAAGGGGAAGGGAGAAGGGCTAAGGATAAGGAAAGAATTCACATTGGGTGTAAGTACCTAAACATTTATTGGTTAAAATGTCTGTTTTAAAAGCGTTCCCAGTTCTTTAATCATGATTATGCCATTTTTAGGCATTGTGGACATAGTGTCTGCAGAGTGGCAGTAGTTCATTGGAAATTCATCTCTGAGTTGTTGCCTGGATTGTTGGCGCAGAGTAAGCCTACTTCCCCTTCCCATCATCCATCTGTTTTACACACACATATATATATTCTCAATCATATCACTAAAATCACTATTTTCATAGGAGTGGGTCTTTCTTGCATTTTGGACAAACAGGAATATTTAGCAGCTTTCCCATCTATAATAAGTCACTGACTGTGACTCTTTGTAGAAACGTATGAAATGATGGCAACAATGTTTTAAACGCTCCACTCACACAAATTCAAACTGCACTGACATTCAACTGTTGTAAACATATTATTAGGCCCGCCAGGGGAGAAATTCATAAAGGTGTAGAGTGGAAAAATAAAACAGCAGGACAGTCAAATTACAAGTTCAGAAAAGGAACATGTTGTTTTAACCCAAAAACTGTTTACAGCATCGGATCCCTCTTTGACACATATCATGAGCAGCCACAATTAAAGGAGTACAAATGGTGTGATTACCCATGACCACACATGAAGGATTGCAGAGAGTGGACTCCATCTTCTCATGTGGTCTGTTCGTGATAAAAACCGTTTGGATGGTCGTCTGCATCTTCATGCGCTCACAGCACGATGTAAACAAATGTTGGTTTCATCCCAACATTTGTCAGGGTTTGTGTGTGCGGTTGGACTTGCACACGCATAGGGCACGCGTTCTGGGCCGAGGGTGCAAGGTAAAGCTCTAAATCAGCCGCATGCTTACTAACAGAGGTTTGACCTAAATAACAGAGTAATTTATGAGGGCTTTTAGGCTCCCAGGCAGCCGTGGAAATAGAACAGAGAATTATGAGTCTGACCGGAGTTTCATCACTGCAGTTTATGTCCCAGTCTTTTACTAGGACACTTGTCTGTGATTCTTAATGACAGAGAAAGAGAGTAAACAGGCTGTTAATGGAGAGTGGGTATACGAAGATGAGCCTGAATTTTTGCTCACAATTAAAAAGACTTGTTCACACACTGGAAAAAGGCAGGTATGTAAAGCAGGAAAAAGGTGAAAATGTGCGAATGAATATGCAAATGGTGCATTGAAAAAAGAAAATGGTTTTCCACTGCAGGTGTTGGCCCTGCAGGGTCACCCACCAAAAAGGACTTTTACTTTAGTGTCTCATTCAGACCCACAGGACAAGTTAAGACATCCTCCGCCTTGGTGGGCTGTAACTTTCAGTGTGTGTGTGTGTGTGTGTGTGTAATCCCGTGCACTCCCCTCCTGGTGCTGCAGTGGGTCATTTGCCTCAGCGGTTGAAGTGGAAATGCAGTTTGGAGGATCCTGCTCCTGTCACCGCTCCACTGATCAGAGCACAGAGCAACAGGATGCCACAGGAGAAGAGGAGGGGTCAAAAACAGGCAAATGACTCAACATGAGACTTTTCCCAGACGCTGTTTTTCCTTTTCTTTCTTTGGACTGAAAAAGAATCAACAAATGCAGCTAAAATAGTGACAGACTGTACAAGTCTAAATAATAAAATGCAAATGGGGCTCATTAATATAATTTTTCTCTGGCTGCTTAGAGACATTATTTAAATGGTAATTTTGCCATTTAAATGTCTATTTTTTACATTCCCCCCGCCCTAATGAACCTATTATACTGCTCTGTATTCTTGTTAGGGAAACAGGGTGATGCAGATTTTGCCCCAACTGCCTTCTCCAGCTGTAGTTTGTTCCTTCTTGTCTTCGGGTTTTGCTTAAACCTTTTTACATTTTTCATCTTTGATTAATTTCTTTTAAAAGTTCATATGCTCAGCCACTATTTAGTATAAAATCCTAACAAATATGAATCAATATTTCCCCATGCAGTTCATTGACCAAAAAAAGTGTTATAAATTATATTATAATAATTGCAACAGAACAATACGTGTGAAGTTTGACTGTTTTTATTTGCACAGATATTGAGATGATTTTATTCTTGTGGTCTGTATGCTCAGGAAAATCAGAAAAAATGAAAATCAAGTGGGCTGAATGCAAAAGGAAGAGATGATTTTTCTCCTTCCCAGATTATTTCCTTTTTATCATCACAGTTTAGGACTAAAAATGTCAGTCTAAAGCAGGGGTCTGCAACCTGAGGCTCCAGAGCCACGTGTGGCTTGTTTACTCCTCGATTGTAGCTCTCTGATTAAATAAAAATAAGGTTTTTCATTTTAAATAGTAACTGAAGTAAAAAGTAAAATGGAAGAAGAGTAAACTCAAAATTTATTATATCATTCACAAACAGTTGAAGAACATCATTTATCACTCTATGAGGCTCCAGACAATCATACTACCCAAAATGTTCCAATAATCCATAAAATAGTGCGTAGTTTGACAAAGTCGAGCCATAACACTTTGACAGATTATTGATCGCTGTTAACCAAACCCCACCCCTCCAAAAAAAAATCAATCCGAGGTCAGCAAGAAAAAAAAAGTATATTTAAGGGTTTTTAGCTAGTTTTCACTATTTTTGAACAAATTGAAGTATTTTGAGTGCCTTCTTGTGGTTCAAAAAAAAGACAATAAAGGTCACTGAAGCTCTGATTTCATTTTGGTTTGTTAGATTTATGCATTTCTGGCAGAGGTGCACAAACTAAACAATAAACTATCTTGTACTCACCACTGACATCATATTATACTATATTTGCTGCATTGAGATGACCCTATGTGACGCAGGAGGTCTTATTTTGAAAGGTTGTCAAAAGTTATAGACTCTTACGTATTTAGAAAAAAGTCTATTAAAATGTTTTTTTCTGTAAAAAAAAAAAATCATATATATATATATATATATATATATATATATATATATATATATATATATATATATATATATTAATAGGAACAATAACATAAATACAAATCAGTGTCTTAATTCTTTAAAGGGTGAGCTGAGACTTTGTTGCTCCTGCAAGGTTGTGGTCAGCGAAAAATCAACCCAAATGGCTTTTTAAGTATTGAAGGTTGCAGACCCCTTGTCTAAAGAATGGCATAAAACATGGGCAAATAAACACATGCACTTTCAGCTTATTTTAAACAAATCTGGGAACCCAGCATTACATGTAAAACATGGAAAAAAAAACACATTATACTGAACAATTTGTTGGATAATCCCACCTAACATTCAGGAACTGCAACACTGGTGAGTAAGCAACTAAATGGAAGTGCATTTTGTAATTCATTCTTGTAGAATCGCTGATGCTTTCTGCAACTCTAACAGTGAAATCTCTTTATGTGCAGAAATGCTCCCATATGCAGGTGCCAGGCCTTGTCATCTTAACACACTCATTCTGACTGTGGTGGAAGGCGCATAAAAGGTATTGCCAAAAGCGGCGCGGCTGTTAAATGAAGATGAATGGGGTGGTTTGTATTGAAGGTGATATTTTATTTAGGATCAGACGCTCTCTGTTTGGTAATGCAACAGCCATCCCGGCAACAACATGACAGCCCTGGGAAATGGATATTGATTAAAAAAGGTTTAAGGATTTTTTTCCCTTTTTTTCTCCACCCTCCCCTTCCCTCACCCATAATTTGCTCTTTTTAATGCCCTCCCCTCCCTTGGTAGCTGTGTAGCAATTTGCCTCCTCCTCTGCATCCTTCTCTTTTGTGAGCCTGGAATGTGTGATGGGCTGTAAAGCCAGATGGATGGTAGGAGCTGATTTTAGGGCCACGCAACAGAAGCAGGCGACAACATGTGATCAAATTTCAGTCAAGTGTGAGCTGCTTTGTGCACGTGTCTGTGCATGTAAGTGCAGCGAGCTGTCAGAGAGAGATTGCTGCATAGAGGAATTACAGCTTTGCAACGACACCAGAGGACGTCGTTTTAGAGTTAACTGATAAAGGGAATGACAACCGATCTAAAAATGTAGATCTACAACAATAGCATCGAGGTTGTCTATAACAAAGACGACAATTCCATAAATCTGAAACTTATAAGACATCTTTCATTTAATGACAGTAAAGCTTGTTTTCATGTGTCAATTGATAACAAAAGGCAACAGTAAAGGAAAAATCAATGCATGCGCACACATGTGTGCTTAGAAGCATCTGCACTTCCTTCACACGGTCTTTGTCTTCCTCCCTGCTGATGTGTGCGGGGGGTAATACACCTCCTACTGATGCTTTAGATTCCAACAACCAGCTCTTTATTTGTTCAGCAGGTATAACCAGTGTGCTCAAGAAACACAATAAGGCATAAATCTGTTTTTTTTTTCTTAGTTTTTTCTGTGCAACGTTTCAAATAGACATCAATCACATAAGAATCACTCCAATTAGTTGGTTAAATAAGTGCAAAATTACAGTAACCTGAAATTTTTGAAAGGATTTTTAAAAATGTGCTTATACTTCGCTATTCTGCAGTAAAAACCTGGCGACAAAAAGTGACCAAACTCTGCTCATACTGCTTTAACGTCCGATGGAATAGACGCTTTTCGGCTTGGGGTTGAGTGTTTTTGCTCAAATGTACATTGAGATGGATATTTTAGGGTGTAGCACCTCCAAAGGCAGCCAGGATCAACTCCATCAAACGTTTGAACCAAGTTTTTTTGTTTTATCAGATATCAAATATCACTATCAAGGAAAGCAGTTATTGTTTTTTAGCATTGGGGAGCAGGAGAAGAGAAGGAACTGAATGAGTCTTTTTGTCTATTTAAGACTTCAAATCAGCTCAGTGAATCCATTTGGTTTATTTGTGGATATAATTTCCTAATTAATTAATCTATCTTTTTTTATTAGTTTATTTCAAGTAATCAAAGCAAAAGTAAAACTAAGGAAGACAAACAACAAAATGTGTCTCAAATTTAGGATAATTAGAGACGAGTTAATTGGGAAGCATACACAAATGTATACATCCACATGCACATGCAAATAATCCAATTATAATTATAATAGCTAATAAATATACATATTTATCCATCCATCCATTTTCTTGACCGCTTCCTCCCTTTCGGGGTCACGGGGGTGCCGGAGCCTATCCCGGCTACTGAAGGGCGAAGGCGGGGTACACCCTGGACAGGTCGCCAGTCTGTCGCAGGGCATACATATTTATACGTATGTATTATACATACAGTACATGACACATTGAAACCATTAATATTAAGTTTGTCAAAAGGAGTTTACTAACTTGCGTACAAAGGAAAGGAAGGAATGAAACTTATACATTATCATAAATTATCCTTATCCGGTTCTAACTTGTAATGAGTTATTTACATGCTACCATCACAAGTCCAGACCGTTTTAAAAAATCTATATTTATGAATAAAACCAAATAAAATGACGAAGAACATGTTTATTTTGCAAGAAGACATGACATTATTTCAGAAATGATCGCAGATCGAGAGTCAAATTTAAGTGCTTATAGTCGGTTGTTTAATTTTTTTTTTTGCTAAATAATTGTGACACATTACATAAAAAGTAATCAGAGATACTTAATAGAAATCACACAACAAGAAAGGACACACAAAAACTGACATTTTCTGTGTTTAATCAGTTCAAGCAAACTGTGTTTATCATGTGATGTGACTTAGATGAAGATCAGAACATATTTTATGATAAATTAATGCAGAAGTGATTCACATACACTTTCTTGCAACTATTTAAGCAAAGCAAATGGCACTGGTAAATCAAAATGTGGATATTTCTATAAGGACATCTCTGAATGTGACACTGCAAGTACACTGGTACATTTTCAACTCTAATAAGTGCTGTTTTAAAACATCAGCTTTGTGTTGCACAGATGCAGCAGCAAAGAGGTGTGTTGTGACTGTGAAATACACAAAAGCTGCTTTGCAAAAAACAAAGTTAAAGAGCACTATGGAAGTGTGAAGCAGCTTCACACGCAGTCATTTTCTTCTAATTCAGTTTTCTTCTGGCTTCATAACAAAAGCCCTAATGAGAGCTGGAAAATGAGCACATTGTTTCTTTTGAGCTAATATTTGTCTGCTCTCTGCTCCTTTTTTATAAAAAAAAAAATCAGAGAGCAGGACCCGTTGTATTCTAAAGCTGTTGTGGGAGTTTGCTTCCCTGTCATAAAACTTTAGTGTCATTTTCATTTACTGCTATCAGACTGGGGATGCTTTTGTGCAGCATGTAGAAGCCTGTGGGAGCTGGAAATGGACACAAAAGGAAAAAGAAAAAAAAATGTCCTGCTTTTCCAATCATTTTCTTTTTTTTTTATTGTATTGATTGGACTACAAATCTGAAACAAATTCCATCCATCCATCCATGTTTAGGTTAACCTGTCAAACTTGCGATTGAGCAGCTTCTCTGCGTTTATTAGCTCCTTACATCACTCTGCTTTCCTGCTGAGAAGCTGCTTCAAAGCACAGAGGAGAGAAGATGCATTCATGTATGAGTGAATCTTTCCTTGCAGCTCAGTTACTTCCTTTGGACAGATCATGACCTCAAACAGTCATGAAATTTGACAAGTCTTCCATAAAAAAATGTTTTTTTGTAGCCACAGTGCTTCTGGTCGCTCTCAATGCAAATCCCTTTGAGCTCCTGCTGTGATCAATGCTTCAATCCATGAATCCATCTGAAAAGATTCCTTAGGACTTTTTAGTTTCAGTTTTTGAGTTCCTCAAATTATTTGGACTAGATTTCTTAATCAAGTTCTCCATTTATCATAGCAGCATTTACAAGAAGAGCATGTCTGGCCACAAAGGAGTCTGATACCCAAGGTGTAAATATATGGCAACTTTCACAAAAATACATTTTCCCGCAGAAAACCTGCAGTAAAACTAAACATGCTTTAATATTGTCAAAAGATTGTGTTGCAGAGCAAACTTCGCTTTAAAAACTTGACATAAATACTTGACATATTTCATATTTTCTTTTATTATATTTTTAATACTCTATACATACTGTCCTGGCCCTGCGACAGACTGGCGACCTGTCCAGGGTGTACCCCGCCTTCGCCCATCAGTAGCCGGGATAGGCTCCGGCACCCCCGCGACCCCGAAAGGGAAGAAGCGGTCCGGAAGATGAATGAATGAATGAATGGACATACTGTCCTAAAGTAATGTGGAAAGTTTCTCACTATGGGACAGATGAAAGTTTATATTCTTCTCTTAAAAAATTAACCAACAGTTTAGTATATGTTATTTGCTTCTTATGTTAAATTATTTCAGGCTCATTTTTTGGTGCTGCGTTTGATATTTTTGTAATTCTCATCATAGCGGGAGTCAATTAAATCTCATCCACCACCCATAGTGCAAGAAATGTATCTTTAGGGTTAGATAGGATCAATGCTAAAGCCCATTTGTGACTTTAGTACAACCTTTTAGAACATACCTGAAGACCTTGTTGCTTCAACATGCTTTCAGTCATTGGTGTGTTTCTAATGGCTTATTAAAATGTTATTTTGCTTTCACTTTATGTTTTATTTCATGTTTCTACCTTGTGTTTATTGTGTTTTTATTTAATTGAGACCCTAATTATTAAATACTTTGAGATTCCAAGTGTAAAAAGAGAAAAAAAGAAACTTTATATATTTATTTTGACACTTCTTGCACGTGTGCAGATGGACACTGTAGCATAAACTATAAAGCCGGTAATACCTATATTCACATCAATGCCAACTTTAAAAATATTAATTATTTACTAAGAAATTTACAGCAATGGATGTTAATTAGACAGAAAAGAGAAAATTCAACATACAAGCAAACAAAAAGGAATATAAGAAGTTGAAGAGGGGGTTGTGTTATAGTGTAGAGTTGATGAGATTGTTGTTAAAATTCGGAACACAGTCGCACAACCCCCCAGCACACAACCGCTAAAGAAGATAATACCCAGCATCCTTTGTTTGACACCAAAACATTCACCTCCTACATTATCAGTTGTGCCCATTCAGCATTCTCATGCAGCTCTGATGCCTGCTGATAACCTGTCCCAGCCTAATGCGGGAGAGGTCACACGGTGCTCAGGATTACAGATCCTGACAAGTCCAATTAACGGAGACCCAAAAATGATGATTGAACTCTATTGATTAAACAAACTAGGGTAATTTGTGATTCCTTTGAGGTTAAAGGTTAAATGGCTTTAACAAAATCTTAATATGTAATGAAAGCTTGGATTTTTTTTTTACTTTAATCCCTAAATTCCTTATTTAGAAAACAGTACAATGGCTTTATAACAGAGCTGATTTCAATTTGTGCATTTCATTTAGAAATTTGCATTAAAGTGTTTGACTTAAATATCATGAAAATAAGCAACTTGTTTTGATTGGAAAATGTTTTTAAGTTTGTATTCATTTTCTACAAAAGCTTTGATATAAATGTTTTGCTGCATTGAATTTATTTATTTTTATTTATTTTTTTAATCTTTGATTTAAGCATCAAAAACGTTATATGTAAGTATTTAGGATATACAACTCGTTTTTACCTCAAAAATATATTAAAAAAAATGTATTGAAATCCAGAGCTAAAAAGATTTAAACCAGCAAATAATGTCAAAAAAGCTAAGTCAAGGTTATACAGGGTTAACTCAATGAACCAATTAAGAAATGCTAAATAATTGCTTTAAAAAATTGCAGTAAACTAAAGGATTTTTTATAGATACAGACTAAATCCCTATAATAAGGATAATGTATTAAGTGATAAGACAAAAAAGTCTTTAAAAATTAAATAATTTACAAAACACATTAAGATATCACTACAATTAAAATCCAAAATAAGTGTTCTATAAGGACAAAAGTCTTATAGCACAAGCAAAAGTAAATCATGTGGTCGAAGAAAGATATGAAGGGCACATTTGAGCTGACCAATGTAATTCCTTTACTCTGATTGTCTGCAAGCATGAAAGCTGAGGGGACCATGGTCCACTGAAGACCAACAATTGTTTTTCTAAGGGTGTATTCAGACTGGAAATGTCCGTTGGTCTGGACCAAGTCCACTTGGGTTGGTCCGGATCAAGTCCTAAACTTTACATTTGGTCTGGATTCAGACTCCTGTCAACCTGACATCTCTGTTCCGGACCAAAGATTGTAAACAAAACCACGTGACTAAAGATCTCTTCAGTCATCGGCCAGTGATTACAAGGTCGAGAAAGAGAAAGAATAATCGAAGTCCTACACTTTTCAGTCTTTGTCGGGGTAGTTCACTTTTATAAGTTTTTTATTTCTTTGACCAATTTGAACGTCTGTATCAAGGTCAGGTACAACACTTTGATACAGCGGAAGATGACATATAGATTATCAGGACAGCAGTGTCAGAAGCAATGTGTATTATGTAAAAGGTTGTTTTAATGAGCCTGTATTCATCCGACTAAACTTTAATGAACTACTGTCCACTTCTTTGTTTACATTCCATAATGCCTGGCTACAGTGGCAGTTTTAGTCCAGTTGTTCCACTGCGAGCATGGAGCCTGTTCAGACTGAGGAAACTCAGAGCAAAATGGAGTTCAGTCCTTTTGGAAACAACCCGAGACCACCTAAAAAGGATGGGTCAGAGAGTGGTCCTTTGTCCCGGACCAGGGTCCGCTTGTGTGTATTCAGACTGAAAATCACTCCAGATTTTTGGAAGGAACAAACTCAGATTCCAGTTCACTTTAAGTGAACCAAATATATCCAGTCCGAATACACCCTTAAAAAAGAACCAGAGTTTAGAAGAGAAATAAAAAGACTAAAAGTCATGTGTGTTGCATGCTACAAGTAGTGGACTTGTAAAGTTGTAAAGACGTTTCAAGCACTACATTATACTGCATTACAATCTGAGTGTGGGTGGGGCAACTGTTTTCTTCTTTTTGCTTTTTATTCTTGCCACTGGTCAAATGCTCCTAACGGAGTAGCCTTTCCAACCACAGGATTTTTCAGTTTCAGTTTTGTTCTCAGAGTGCAAGGTGTAGAAGCAATGCAAACCAGCACAATGCATGAATTTTGTTAGTCCATTTGAGCTGAGTCCATGTGACTGACCTAGTGTGAAAGCAACCTAACCACAGAAGATCTTTCATTCAAAGTATGACACCTGTTTTAAAGCATCTTTATCCATTTCTTGAGAGAGAGAAACAGTTGTATGACCTGAAGTGAATCAAGGCTGCTTTATTTCGATGACACGTCGCCCACGACGCTCATTGTGTTCCTACAAGACTTACTGGTCCCATAATATCACTTGGTTTGAAGTCTCCCCACACCGTTCTTTCCTCTTTGCAGCTGACATCTTAATCTTCTGTCAGTTCAGCCGCTCTGTGCTGGGGCTCAGGAAGGTTTTCCCTACAGCTTTCTTGTCTTTTGTACTTTGCCCTGAGTAGCAGCTTCACCACAGAGATGAACAAGATGGAAGGCAAAAACCAGGGTACTTACTGACAGGGCATTCTGCCCAGAAGTCAGGCTTTGATCTGCTTGCTAAGTGAAAGAACTCCCTTCAGCGATTGGTAGATTTGCCCCGAGAAGAAAAAAAAAAAAACCACACAGATTCAAAAGAAAAATCTATGTACTTATTTAACTGCCTGTTAAAATTGGAACTTTCCTAAAACATTACCAGAACGTTTCTTTGTACGTTTAGCACTTTATAACTGATGGGCTTGAAATGAGACATGATACTGGAAACCTGGAATCTGGTGTCGTCTTTAGTTTTTCTTTAATTCTCTAAAAGATGATAGCAAATAGTATTTTGATTTTTTTTTATAATGAAACCTCAAACCTTTTAAAGAATGTCAGGATAAGCTGATGAAAGTAAGATAAATCTTATGAAATATTATTTCCTAACAGAATATAGTTCTTTAACCAACACATTCTCAGTCCCGACTCATTACAAATTGACGTTTGGTTAACAATTCCTCCAAGTCTTTTTTTGACGTTTTGGCTGTTGGCAAAATCAAAAGTCCATAACCTTCAGTACGCAGTAGCAGATGTGGTACCACATCTGGTACCGAATGCGGACTGTTCCTCAAGAAGCAGCTAGGACTTGGTACTGCACGTGGACTCGTCCTTGAGATGCAGCCAGTATTGGTAATCTAACCCCGTACTGGACCCGGTATCATATGTGGCACGGGACGCAGTCCCAGAAGTAGTACCGGACACGGTAACAAACCCAGTACTGCACACAGACTGGTCATCGAGATACGGCTTAGACACGGTACCGCATGGAGACTGGTCCTTAAATGCAGCCACTACCGGTACCCTAACCCAGTACCATAACCCGGTACTGGTATTCTAACCCTAGCCCAGCACCGGACACTGTTCTGGATGAGGTACCAGATGCTGTACCGGATCCTCACTGGTACCAGACATGATACTGGATGCAAGCCGGTACAGGGTTAGGTACCAATACAGGGTTAGGGCACCAGTCCCGGTGCTTGACTGATTCCGTGTTTGCGGCCCGGAGGTTGGGGGCCCATGATATAATGGGAACAGCCAGCACGTCAAAAAATGATGGTCGGTGACACTCGAAATGTCAAAAAGTGAAGTGGAGAGGTCTTTAGTCAAACATGAGAAGGTGAGAGTGAGAATGTTTTGAAATAACAGTTATTTGCTCAAAAATGAATTAAGCAACATGTGTAATTACTTTCTTTTCTGTTATTTGTAATACTTTTCTTTTTATACATTTCTCTTGTTGTAAAAGAAAAAAAAAATATTTGGGTTCCATATTTTCTTTTAAACATAAAGAGCAGTGATGTGTGCAGAAGAAGAAATAATTGGCCCAGACTTCCTTTGCACACGTTTTCTAGAAATCACCTAATGTATTTGTACATCGGCCAGAACAATGTAGCACATCTCCTCAAACACTGTGAATTTGTCTGCAGCATCACATCTTACTGGGGTCAGATTTGGGTGATATTCCATTTTTTGCTCAAGGACACTCGGATGTGGGGACTTTACCACACTGCTGATCTTCCAGCAGGAAAAGGCTGAGCCGCTCTTGCCTACTCAGATGGCATCACGTCAAGAAGAGCAAATACGGCTATTTTTTCAGCTTTGTGTTCAACCAAGGCTTTTACTGTTGATGTTGTGCTGTAAGTCACACAATTATAGAAGTAGTGAAAATGTGTTTGTCTTAAACACTTTAAAGAGACAGGGATCAATTCAAATTTAGAATCTTTTTATTTAAAGAATTAAGAGAGCAAATCCAAAACCAAATATGCTGTATCTTAAAAATAGGTGTCACCTATTATGATAATGTTTGTGTCCCTCCTTTGTCTCCGCATGCACGCTCACTGTGCACGAGAGTGCGATCCTTCCTTGTCAGGGAAAGGGCAGAGTGGTTCCCGGGGGTGTCACAGGTGACAGCAGGGAGCAGAGAGAGGTGACACAGAGAGAGGGTTCTGGTGACATTTGCACAGTGGGAACCAATGCTCACAGCATAATGATGAAGAAGGTCTGTTATTACTAATGAGCAAAACAAGGAGGAGGATGTGAGCAGACGAGTGGCCAGACATCATAATTCTCACTCACTGAGACAGGCACAGACTGATGCTTTTCTTTGTCTCATATGTCTAGATGTGCTTTATGTAAAGCCTTATATACCTGATCCTTCAAATACTGCATAACCAAAGGTTATTGAAGTAGTTAATGCTGATTGGTAGTCTCTTCATGTCTCAACCACTGAACTTCATTGGCTTTCAAATACTGACACACTGGTGGAAGATTTAATACATATTTTTTTGATATATATATATA
>NC_050528.1:18757327-18875069 GCF_002922805.2 Oryzias melastigma
TCCCATCTTCTTTAAAACACTTTCCCATTCATTCATTTCCCACACACATTTACACACAGCTCCCAGGCCACAGAGAGCAATATGAGATTCAGAGTCTTGCCAAAGGACACTTCGACACATGAGAGTGCTAAGCGGTAACAAAACCTGCACATGAACCTCGCAATTCTCCAATCAGAGGTCAACGGCTCTGCTTCTGTGCCCCAACTGCCTCAGTGCAGCTCATGTGGACAAGGCACATCACACTGAGAGTTTTACAGCTGTATTCCTTCATATGAGGCATTGTGTCAAATGCTAGGATTATCTGTGAGTACAGTAGCTAAAGTAAGATTCAATATGTCTGCCTGTGAATGACTAAGAACATCTGTTTCATTTTCTACCCTATCAGGTAATGAGCTTTTAAAAGTCCTGCAGCAATTATCTTATTGTTTTTAGCCCTAATCAAACAATCTCTGTTGTTTTCTAGGACATAGTTTCTGCAAAGCAGCAGTAGTTCTTTAGAAAATCACCTTTGAGTTGCGGGTGGGACTGTTGGCGCAGAGTAACCCTGCCTCCATGATGCATGGATGTAGTAATTTACAAGTGAATGCATCAGTTTGGAGCGGAGCAGGGAGCATTTGGCCTTCATATTGTAGTTGGTACGTCACAGCTACAGGTTCCTCCAACTGCATTTCTTGGTCTGCACCTGATTCACAACAATCTGAACTAGATATCATTGCCTGCAATAATGCAAGTCTAAATGCTGTAAGCTGAATGTGGCCGCTGAAGATGCCAGAGATGATAGCTGAAAATGCTGAAGCTGAAAACTTGCTAAATCATTAGCAAAAATGCTAAATTACCCAAAAACAGCTAGCATAATGTTAAAATGTTAGCTAAACTCCAAATTTGCCTAAAAAAACTGGAAACATTATGCTAAAATAAAAGCTAAAAGCCAAATTACGCAAAAAATTCAGTGGTTGCTTAACATTTTAAAGTTTATTGGTGTCTCTAGCTGAAAATATATGCGGAGGTGTAAATGCTGTAAAGCATTCACACAAAAAATAAATACTCAAAGGCAATTTACTGTGCATTAGAATAGGGGTGAGGGAACAAAGATTTACAACTCAACGAGTACTGTGGTGTAGGTTAGCCCTCTTGACAGGGTGCAGAATCCTACTTAGACACTGGAAAACTAACAGCACGATGCCTTTTAGTGAATGGTTGGGAGAAATGACAAAAAAAGACAAAACTTTGAACAACCTATATTTAAAATTAACAATAAAATGAGCATATTTCAGAAGGTATGGGGTCCTTTTGTGGATGATGCATTACAAAAGTATAAGCACAATGAAGAGCCAGGATGTTTCTGTGATATAATGAATGGAAATGTTGAAAACATGAAGGAGAGAGGTATGTTGTAGACACCTATGTCTTTTAAAACCCCATTGCCCAGGTGTGTTGCGTCTCATACATACTTGTTTGTGGAGAGAGCAACCTTCTCTATCTTAAAAAACGCAATTCTGAATAAATAGATTTTTGTAACCAGTACGTTTTGTGTCTGTGTGTGTGTGTGTTTGTGCTGTATTAGACTGTTTCAGTGTTATTCTTGTGTCAGAAAATGGAAAACTAACAAAAAGTGAATTTCGAGAAGAAAAAAAAGAGCAATTTGATGCTTAATTTTCTTTATATACTGTATGTCCTCCATCATGAGAAAAATGCCACAAAAGAAACAAAACAAATACAATTTACAATTTTTTTGAGTGGGTCTTTGATGACAAAACTGTGAGAAATCACATGTGGTTGAGAGGAAGTCGGTCACTCTTCTGACTGAGTAGTTTCTCTGCACTGTGACTCCATTGTTGGCAGAAGATGCCCTCACCATGAGGCTTCCTAAGTCAATATTAGTCTGTGTTTCTTCAGGTAATGTTTCACTGGCCTGAGATAACTGGTGACCATAGATATATAGACACTGGATTGATAATCTCTGACATCAACCATCAGTCTGAGATCTGGGATTTTGCATGGCAAAGATGAAGCTTGAACTCAACAAGGTTCAAAAAATGGCTACAAGATGGGACAAAGTTTGAAATTCCAGTTGGCACACTCATAGGACTTTCCAACTGCCATTCAAAAAGCACATCCTCTAAATATATACAAATCTGAGCTTATAATTGGAAGGTATTCAGTGAGTTAAGATCTCAATTCAAGTAACTGGTTCTGTCTTTGAAGACTTCTGTGTTTGGGTACAATGAAGTGAACCATGTTATGGGAAAAAAAAATGAATGGAAAATGCCCCACTGTTAATGCAGCCTGTCTGAGCTGTTGTGAAATTTGCCAGCTAACACTTTCAACATCTCCCCTCCTGTTAGAGAAAAAATAAAATGGATCATTTTCTCCACAAATTTGCCTTACAAACAGCTCTCCAATAACCTTTGTTCTCGGGTAGAGTGCAAATTAAATTCAAATTTTGAATATTTTTCATCCTGCACTCTTGATTGATAAAACATCCATCGAAAAGAAGACATGGATGGCAGTTTGTTGTTTGCCTCTGGTTGAAAAATGGTTTCTGTGTTAGGAAAATGGATAAACAAGCAGCTACGGGGCAAAGGTGGTGTAGATGTGGAGCAAACTGGGGAGCGCAGAGATAAAGAGACTGTTCGAGTGGGTTTCAAGTGCTATGAGAGCCGAACATGCTCACAGACAGACAGTGGCGCACAGGCTACAGGCAATGTGGGGCTCGGGCCAGAAAAACGAGCTTATTATTGATTCGCCGAGTTTGAGTTTCTTTGTGAAACAGGATCTGAGGACACAAGCCAGAGAGCCTTACTTAAAAGTCTCCCCCTTTGCATCCATATCTATTGATCCATGCATACTTTCATCCTTAAGTAACTCTCTGGTCACCTTTTTTCCTTCCTCTGCATCTCCTCTTGTTTTTTTATTTAGTCTTCATTGCATTTCAGCTGAACTTTAGTTTTCTTTTTGCTCCCCCCCGCGCCCCAAGTGCCCACTGTCCTCACTGATCATGTTTCCGTGCACTCCATCCTCGAGTGATTGAAAGTACTTCTTTTATGGATGTTTATTTTCCTAATGCGTTTCATATAAAAAGTCGTTTTATCCTCACAATCCCATATCTCTGACAACAATAAACCAAACAGATCAACTCTGTGTAGCACAATCACATTTGGTAATGAAAAGCAGATTTCAGCTCGCACACATACGCAGTGGAGATAACAACTCGGTGTGCTGGTGGATTTGATTGGCTGCACATGCCGTTGTTGGAGGCGAGAGTAAAATATGGCTGTCGTTATTGCTCGCTGTCATAACTTGGCCTGTAAATCTCTCCCTGAGAGGGAGGAGAGGCGAGTGAGAAGTGAATTGATTCTCTTCTTGTACTTCATCATTAGCTTCTTTGCTATTGGACTAGTGCCAAAGGTCTTGGAAACCTTCATAATGTGATCATCTGCAGTGGGGGGAACGGTGTTGGTGGCCTCTACGTTTGATGCCATTTAAATCACTCATATCTTTCCTCCTTTAAACCGGTTTTGGTCTTTTTTTTTTTTTTTTTTTTTTTTTTACCTTGTTCTTTGTGTGTCCACCTGTTTGTTTCCTGCTTTCATCCCTGCCCTGCCTTCATCTGTTCAGCCATGTGGCTCCTACCCAGCAGCGATTCTCTGCAGACCTCCACTGCTAAGCGCAGTACAACTGATAACGTCAACCATGCTGCCGGTGACTGACAGGTGGGTAAAATGGCTGTGGCAGCACACAGAGGCATGGAGAATTCTTTTTTCAGGCCACACCAGACTCAGTCCCCGCACCCATTCGTCAGCTGAAAAAAAAAAAAAAACAGGCGCACAGACTCAGCTGATCCATCAAAAGCGGCTGCTGGTAGGAGGAACGGCTCAAAAGGGCCACAAAGGAGCATGAAGCTTAGCAGATGGCTTCTTGTCAGTCATCTTCTTGGCTTTTTCTTCACCATCCCGCCCTTCTCCCTTCTCCTTCATTTACTAACTTTTCCTAAAAATCAATGCAGCTTAATGTCATATTCTCGTATGCTTGCTTTTTAAATCTCTTTTCTCAAATTGTCCCCATGTGGTGCAGCAGTAAATGTGACACGAGCTAAGTAAGATGGTCTGCGCCTTACCCCACACAGCTCAGATTGCTGTCATTACACTCGCCGCATGCCATCTCACTCTCTATAATTGGAGGTGCTGTGAATTAAAGTAAGGTCCTCGACTTCATACTTTGAAGATCCAGACCAATAGTAGAGAAGTGCATGTATGTGGACACGGTTGAGAATGTGAAGCAAAAAAAGGAATATTGCAGATTTTGGATACTGAGTAATATTAATTCTCTGAGGTTTTTTTCATTTTCAATAAGAAAGAACAGCCATGAAGAGAATGTAATGATGTGTTAAAGATCTGTATGCTCAGCCTAAAAGACACAGCAGGGTAGAAGAAGTGCTGAATGCAGCAGGACTATCCTCTACTTAGTGCTCACAGATAAACTCATCTATACGTAAAACCATAATTCAGCTGACAAAAATGGACTTTTAGTGAAGAGAAGAAAAATCTATGTGGCAATTTAATTTGGTGCAGAATGAACACTCTTAGATATTACTGTACAAGATGCAAATGAGATTTCTCCCCTTGAACGATCATCTGTCTAAGAGGCTGAACCTCACCGCGAGGTAATTACACTGCTCTCATCATTTAATAACCCCCACTCCCTCTAATGCTTCCATCTTTCTCCTCACAAACCACCAATGCTCTTTTCCCCCTATACACACGGAAAATATAAAATTGAGCTTCACAGAATATGAAATTTTCTGCCTTACAGTCCTTTTAGCCACACCTTCCATCATCAGTCCTATCATCTTTCCATCATGTATAATAAGACATAGGGAGCTCTCTGTGTTTGCTGTGATTTACAGTCTTTTCCTAATTGTGCATAATATTAACACTATGAGATCTTCCTTTTGTTTGAAAGCAAATCCATTTAATCACCTAGGTTATTTTAAACAAAAATATTGTTTCAAGGTTCAGTTTTTTGTTCATAGCATGAAAAAAAAAATTAAATGAACTTAAAATAGATTTCTACCTCTGACCATAAAAAGTACTCTATGCCTTTCATATCAAGTCTGCCTTTATTGAAAATTCCTCTAATTTACATAATGCGATTCAACTTTTTAGACTTTGACATGATTGGTCAAAATTGGGTCTCATTTATTTTAACAAAGAATACATTTTACAGCCACAACCTGATTTATCAGAGCCACAGTTGATATTTCATTGTTAGAAAACCAGAAATGAAGGAAAATAATTTGAGTTTGATAACCGAAATGAAACAAAGGAATACCCCAGTTTGCTTGGAAACATGCTAATTTTTATAAAACTAATTATTTCGGGTTTTAGAGCTGGGTGGAATGATACCATTTTTCTCTGCTGGCGTTATCTGCAGAACAGGAACTAATGAGCTCAGGATTAATTAAAACATTTTTAACCACTTGAATTCCCTCCATCTTTCTAACAATGCTCTGAGAATGCACAAATCATTGGGCTGAACCAAATATCATTTTATGTTTTGCCACACTGAAAAAAATATTCTAATGTGTCAGAATTCAATTTCACAGAAAACTAAAGATTGAACACTAAAAAAAGAAATACGAAATGCCTATCACAATATATGTTTAAAAATGGAAAGTTCACCAAGTTTTGACTTTAAACAGGTTTTTGGGAGTAGGTGACAAAACTAACCAACCATTGAGCGTAATGATATTTTAATATACTAATCTTCGTCATGCATTTTTGCTGTTACAATGATGATGGATGACAGGCTTTCTTTGGTGCATGTGATGTTAATTTAGCTAAACTAAGGGTGTATTCAGACTGAATTTAACCAGAGTTTGTTTCCAGTGATAATCCGGAACAAATTCTCAGTCTGAATACCACCAAGTGGACCCTGGTCTGGGACCAGGAACCGCTCTTGGACCCATCTTCTGAGGTGGTTTCGGTTTGTTTCCGATCGGACTGAACTTTGGCTTGCTCGGACTTTCCTCAGTCTGAATAGGCTCCATGCTCGGGGCAGAACAACATGACCTAAACAGTCACTGTATTCAGTCATTACAGGATGTTAACACAGTGGCGGAGCAACAATGATACCCAGGAATTAATTGAAATTCAGCTGGATGAATTAGGGCTGGGCGATATGGCAAAAAAAAGAAAATCACAATTTTTTCAATTTTATTTCACGATTTTGATTTTATCACGATTTCTTTAAAATAACCTCAAATTGACAAAAAATGAATTATAATGATTTTAATTGAAACAAGTAAAAAAAATTTTTGAACAAATATTTATATTTATTCAAATTAAATAGTTATCTATTAAGATTAATCTGTAAATAGTGCAAGAATTGTACATTCTACTGTAACAGGTAATGCATTGCTGTCAAATGAACAGCTTCTAAATATCCGTGAGTTTTTATTTTGCCTCTGTGCTAAAATCCAGGTCTTGTAAATGACTGTCACCTAAAACCAGAAATGAGGGAGATTGATGAAGTTTATAGCATGAATGACTGATAAATTTTAGCAAAGTCCTTTCCCTATTAAAAACATCTCAAAGTGCTAAATAATAATAATAATATTAATAAAAAAAACCTTTACCACACTATACCTTATTATTATTTTTGGATTACATACATGGTAAATAGATCTCAATTTCTTCCGAATGTACCTTCAAGTAGAAAATTTCATTGTACTTTGAGAAAAAGGCTCCAGCTAGCATCTTTACCTAATACAAAAAAACAAACAACTTGGATGATAACATCAAATGCATCTGCCAAACTGTTAAGATTCCAAACACAGAGATAATAGCAGTAAATATTGTGGCAGGTTAAAGTTTACATCCACAGCTCCTTCACTAACATCTGCTCTCTGCGGTGTTTAAGTCACTGAACAGAAAGCTAGAATTACCGCTGTTTATTCTAGCTGGGCTATCTCCGCTCCGTGCGACAAAGAAAAAAGCTCAACATTGACACCAAGGATTAAGAAAATTATGTGCGAACTCACACTTCTTACAATAAATACAAATAAATAAGATATAGGCTCTTAAAGTAGCTAGCTACAAGCTAGCAAAACAATGCAGCAACGTGTATCTTGACCGCACATTTTACGTGTTTCCAAAATAAATTTCCATCAGTTTTTGTGCAGGTTGAACCTGAATATGTGTGATTAACATCCGGTATGTTTAAAAACACGAAACATTAATAAAAACATACATCGAAGAACCAAACTAGCATGCAACTCTCGAATTACTAGCACCCACTTTAGCACACAGTTCACGGTTCCCAGCCTGATTTCTCTCTATTAAAATGTGATTCCTGTCCTGTGATGATTCCTCTCCATCGGATTAATTTGTTGTCAAGGTTTTTTAAGTCGATTGCAAAACTCTGCGTCTCCTTTTGTTACTTCTACGGACCTCCGCCATTCATTACTCGAGAAGACTCGATCCATAATGACGGCGCATGTCTGTCACGCCATATGTCACGTGACTTCCAATCCAGTAATATATGTCATTGATTACAAGAGTAAACACCGGGGAGGGGGGAGGAGGAGGGGCAGCTCGGATTTAAAGTCACAGGCAGTCAAACCTCGCTCTTGCAGCTTTTCGTACAAGATCGCGATAAAGCGATCTCTCAAGAATGACAGATCGTCAGCTTTGGAGATCGTAAGACGGTTTTATATCGTCATATCATCCACCCTTAGGATGAATGCAGACTCATAAAAACAACTTAACATGATAAAAATAGCTTCTCACACTGTTTTGAATATGAATAACTTTGTCATTGTACATTATACAACAGAATTGAGTTTCCCGACAATCTATATGTCATTGACACTTATCGGCATTCGCCATTTCCTCAGTAACCGTCTTGCAGCATGTTACGTTTTGAATCTGACGTTGACAGAGACGTTCAAAATTGGTCAGCAAAATATAAAGTTTGAATACATGAACTATTCTGATAAGGATTGCAAAGCATAGGACTTCCATTATTCTTTCTTTCATTCCTTTGCCCCGCCCTCATAACTCCTGGCCAATGACTAAAGAGATCTTTAGTCATGTGTTTTTGTTTACAAGCTTTGGTTCAGAACAGAAAAGTCCGCTGGACGACAATCTGAATACAGACCAAACGCAAGGTTCAGGACTCGATTTGGACAAAAATAACTGGACTTGGTCCGGATCAACGAAATTTTCCGTTCTGAAAACAATAAATGTTATTGTGTCTCAAGGTTCCAAAATATAATTGGACTGTGGTGGACAGAACTAAAAAAAGGACAATGTCTTAATTTTTAAAATGGTAAATACTTGTACGGTGCTTTTCTACCTTCCTTGAAGGTCCAAAGTGCTTCACAGTCATAGATCCATTCACCCAGACACACCCATTGGTGGCGGTTCTGGTGTCAAACACTAGCGCCAACCATCCACCAGAGATAATTTTGGTTAATTGTCCAAGGACACTTTGACACATGGGCGGGCAAGGCGGTAATCGAACCTGCAACCTTCTGATCAAGAGTTGACTGCCCTACCATTGCCACACAGCTGCCCTTTAAACACACCAGCTTCACATAATCCTTGACATCTCAATGGAATCAAACTATGCAGAACAAGATGTCTCATAAAATCTTTGGAAATGTATTAAAGCACATCTGTTGAAAGCAGAGTGCAGGTGGATCCAAAATGAATGACAGCAAATTATGCTTCATGGCTCCCTTTACAACTTGACACAGCGACTCATGTCTCCACATCAGAACAAAGTGGCACATTTATTTAATCTGCCAACTAAGTATCCTTTGTTCACAGCAGACCTAAGCATTCTGGGAATAATGAAATTACAAAGTGTTACAAACAATACTGTCTTTCTCTTTAAGATCTCTTTCCATCACAAGGCTGTCACTGACATTCAAATCCAGCACAATGCTATAAAGAAACCTATTGAGGCAGTTCTTTTAATCACAGTCATGCAACAATGTCACATTTTTATTTTTTTAATCAAAATAGTCAATCGCATGACTGACAATAATAGTCTGAGAATTAGGGACA
Organism: Oryzias melastigma; assembly: GCF_002922805.2. NCBI lineage: Eukaryota > Metazoa > Chordata > Actinopteri > Beloniformes > Adrianichthyidae > Oryzias > Oryzias melastigma. Next base: position 18,766,402 of record NC_050528.1, read on the forward strand.
TTTTATGGTCAGATAGGAGCAAAGTTAGGCTGGTGTTTACGCTCCCACTGCCACATACACATTAAAAATAAAAGATTGGATTTCTGAACATGAAAAACAGGAATTCCTCTTTCACATAACAGGCAAGGGTGAATTAGTGGAATGTAATTAAGAGCCAGGAACATGTCAACAAAATGTTTTCCCGCATCACTGATAAGCAATGTGTTTGCACATGACTTCAGAAGTGTATTAATTACTTCTCCCAAAAGATTTATATAATTAAAACCTTTTGAAAGTAACAAGTTACCAGGGAGAGTAAAATATTCTGTTTCTCCAGCCCTCACCTCCTTAGTAGACTTGCTGAAAACACCAGCACATTTTTATGCATTTTCTTTAAATATTTTAGATTTAGAATTTCAGGGATCAAACCTTAAACACCATCTACATATTCATACTCAATATCATTCCCCCTATGAGGCTAACTCCATTTTTTTTTCTGTTCAGTATAGCATTGGTTGGATTCGCAGCTTTCATACCAGCATCAAACAGCAATGGCGTAAAAATTGCTTAACAGTATAGTGCAAAGTTCAAGATTCAAAAGCTTTTAGATGATAGTTTTTGATTTAGCATGATTTATGATTTTAAAAATTAATCTGCAAACCTTTTAGCTTGGAAATGAAAATAAGATGTGGCAACATCTGATATTCAATAATTACATTAAATAGAATTTAAATACTGTATGGACGTTCTTTCCTTTGTTTGTCTCCATATGAATCGACCTATGACTTATATCCAGACATGGCAGTCGTGTTCTTCAAATTTCTTTCTAGTATGAAACAAGTTAAGACCTTTTTAGACCCAACTGGCCTTACAATCATGTTAGCAACAGTTGTATTGCTGCTCAACCTTCTGCCTTCTTATGCACTTTAGGATTGTTTCCTTTGTATTTTCCAACCTGCAACACAACATTCATGTTTGTACTGTATGCCTTAGCCACATGCACTCATACCAAGGGTTGACCTTTGTGGGTTTTTTGATTGCTTGGGTCCGTGGAGGGTCATAGAGAGGATGGGGCTGCATCTTCAAAGAAGATGTATTTTGCATGACCTTGTAATAATACCCCTTCAAGGGTTCTTATGAAAATGGAATGTATGATTGTTGTGCTTGTGGTCAGTGAATCATGAAGTATTTGTAATGTTAAAATCAGTTACACACACTTATGACGTTGTACAGTACCCTTAGATAGTACTCTAGTTATCGAGGTGAGCATATATGGCCCCTTACTCACCGCGAGCAAATGCTGCACGTGATACGGAAAACTACACTCTGGTTGTCAAATTTCTAAAGCCAGGAAGCATCTAGAGGTTGCTCACTAAAAGGGGCCCTACCATGATTTTCTTAAGGCTTTAAGAGTGAACTATATCTATATATATGATCATATATTACCTTTGGACAGGGGTCTGCAACCTGTGGCTCCAGAGCCAAATGTGGCTCTTAAATCTCTCCATGGTGGAGCGGTGCGCAAAAAGTAACAAACACCTACTTGAGCTGGAATTTAGTGGAGACAGGACACAACTGGAAGATATACGGTATTCTGCATCTAAAACGAAAGTTTTTTTTTTTTTTTGCTGATAATCACTGGATAAGGGGATAAATTGAACGTTATGTTACACTAGGGGCGGAGCTGTAAGCACAGGCTCTTCCAGAAGGGAGCTGTTGTCAACGATCTTACGCCAGCATGTTTCACAAGTGGGTGTGGGAGGGGCTCCAGCAGACAGTGCAGGTTTTTACAGGATTACTCTTTAATGCATGAACGGATCAAAATGACATTTTGGGGTTCTTTATAGTGAGGAATGAACAGTAAAATGTATTTTAAACCTTCAAAAAGTAGAATTTTCACGGTAGAGCCGCTTTAATACAGTACTTGAACATTAGCGTTAATGAGTTCTTTATCCAATGCACAGAGTTGTGATTTGTTTCCTATTTAGCATCAATAATTGATTTGTTGGTTACATTTTGTTCATGTATTAATTTGTTTTTTTAAATGAGATGATCTTATAATGGTAAGATAAAATAGTTTTTAACCACTCTTGAAAGGTTGGGGGCCACTGGTGTGGGCAAACCACGGCCCAGGGGCTATAAGTGGCCCGTAGAACTACAGTAAATTATTATAATGATAGTTCTTAGTGCAGACTGTAGAAATTGTTGCCTCACAGGACACAATAACTGGGGTTTTATACAGCAATTTCTAAATTTAAATTACACTCAAAAATGGTTACAGACTTGCTTTCTGCTTGTAAAACAAAATCTCAGAATTTCTTTGACTACTGGTTGGTCTTGTGGCAAAAGATTTGACCAAATAAAAATATTAAATAAAGTAAAATGGCAGTGGACTCTGACCACAGAGAATGAACACAAAAAAACAAAATTACTAATAAGTCATTGGAAAAGTTACGAATATATAATCAAACAAAACTCACAGTTTTCAGCTGTTTTGCACTCAGGACCGCGCCGTTTTCTCACAAGCTACGCCTCTGTCATGGCTTCCTCACTACCACGACGCACGTTTCCATCCTCTGTAAAATCCATGTAAAACTAAACAATCATGCAGAAATACCAACAAATAACTCCAACGAAGTAATATTGAAAGATGGTTTTTACATGTTTTAAATAAATTACCTTAAAACTTCGTGGATATTTTGTCTATCATACAGATGAAACAACCGCGGAGCACACAGCTAAACAGGAAGACGACTGCTTTGCGTCTTTTCAAAATAAAATGTCCAGCTATAACTCTAGCCACACTGCCCTCTACTGGTTAAACACAACAACATTTAAAGTAGCAGTACATTAACAGTTACACTTATTACAAAATATATAATAGTCACAGAAGGAAAATAATTAAAATACATCATTACTGTAACTAATAAATTTGCAAGTTGTAGCCTAAGTATTTTAGACACAGAGGAAATTGGCTCGCCATTTACCACTCTACTACATTAGTAATGTTATATTTTTCCTGTAGTTTTAGTGTGTCCCCATAGACGATGCACATTGACCTTTGTTCATGTGGTGGTAGAACGTTTGTAGTTTTTTCTGACAATCATGTGTGTTGGACAGGCATTTTTACAATAATTTAAAGAAAACATGAACGCAGTATTTCTGTGAGGTTGCATTTTTCCCTTATGGACATCAACCCATGATGGAATAGGCACTAAAATGAGAACAAAAGCAACAGTTTTGACTTTCCAAAAGTCCAAACAGAACTCCAAAACTTTCTGTTTAAAAAAAAAAAAAACCTTTTCGATCAAGATTAAAAGTAGGTTTTCATCAAAATTATATGTTGTTTCATTCTCTTATAAAATTGTGCCATGGATTTGCTCCTGGTCCGGCCCTTCTGTCAAATTTTAGAACCTTTGTGGCCCACGAGTCAACAAGTTTGCCCCATACAGATTAGCCCTGTATTCACCTGAAGAAAGGCTTTGTCTACCCGTAGTTGTGACCAAGGCATAGATAAAAATTTTGTAAAAGAACAAAACACTGGAAATGTTGCTTGAAATTTCATATTCTTTTTCCTTTTTGTCACTTTGCTAAAGATGTGAACAAAAAAATAGTTACACATATTCTTTTTTCAATTGATTTATGCCTCATGAAATTGGGATGGTGAAATCAAAAGGTTTATGTTGTCAAAAAGGCTCTTATCTGAGCTCTTCAGTAAAAAATACACTTTTGACTCATGCCCTAGAAAAATGTAAAACTTCCTGTGATGAAATGTTTCAACTCAAATACCACTAACTTACTTGCACACATACACAAAGTCACCACACAAGGTGTGCTCACAACAAAGCAAGCACAATATCAAGCAACCCCCAACAACTAAAAGCTGGACAAACATCCCAAACTAGAAAATGTAAACTCTCAACCACTAATTGGCTTTTAGTAGGTGGGGATATTACAATGGTTAAAAGCCAAATTAAAGATGATAAAACCTTTTTCTCTTTGACATTCTGGGAAAACTTTGAGCAGTCATGTAAGCCTGAAATGCTAAATCTAACTGCTTGTCATCCCTTTGAATGCCAAAAATAAGAAGCCATTCCCAAGTAGCTTGTTGCTCTATGGCCTGAATTAAATATTGACGTCTCCTTTGATAGTTAACGATCATTTGCGCTAGGGCTGGGAATCACTGGGTACCTCACAATACGATGTGATACGCGATACATGGCTCACGATATCGATAATATGGCGATACTGCAATAATTGGTAAAAATCCTCTAATAACTAACATTATATAGAAGAACACATATTTTTGGCTAAAATATATCGTCATTTTTTTTAGCCTAAACACAATCATAAAAAACAACTTGTCTTATTTTGTGCAACAAATTAGACACTTTTGTGCAACATTGCTGAAATCAGGAACACTATGTCTTTGACAAGCATCAACACCAATTGATTTAGAATTATCTGTAAAATCCAATGTTAACAATAGTAAACATGATCAGCAGTGCCACTATTTAGTGCAGAATTGTTGTAAGCAACAAAACAAAAATTAAATAATTCAAGTGGCGACAGCTATCTACCTCCAAAGGACCGTCACACCAAAGGATGATGAATATGTTTTACAGCCTATGTCAAGTGTTTCCTAATTTTTTGCACTTTTCCCACATTTGAAAAGGGCTGAGTATCCAAAACGTAGGGCTGATTTACTCAGACTGCCACTTAAGATTATGTTTCCAATTTTTATTTATTTTCCATTTGGTCAGTCAGCAGTCAATAGATAAAAACCCTAAAACACATAATAGTAGCAGTAAACATTTACACATTCAAATTCTATTACAGAATAGCAATAAACAACTTCAATCAATAATAATTTATATAATTTTAAGTGCTTCAAGTAACTAGCAACCTCCCTATTTTACAATGAAATCATGTACTTTATTTTAATTACATTTTTATTTAAGTTCATACATCAAATCCTACATTTTTTAATTTAATAATTAGTTTAGCTTAACATTAGCAAAAAGTAATTACATGAAAAATTTTCCACCATAAATTTACCAAAGTTAAACCGGACACCAGCAGGTTAAACATCGAAGTGCATGATAACGAAAATTCTGACAGGTACCTGAAGTACACACAAACAGTTGCGAAGCACGCACCTAGTTCCCATAGGGCACCGCTCAAACAGGAAATTCTAGCGCTCAGACAAAGTCACTTCTTACCTGCTGCCTCTGCTACAGATGGATTATAATTGCGCACAGGTAGGTATACTTTACACATGCACTACCGAGCCTGTATCTCGCCGGTGCTTTTTCCTGAATTAAGTGCGTTAAATGTCTGACACAGTGCCCCCAGCTGCTCAACAGTTCCGTCACGCGACTCAGACAACCTCTTCCAATAAAAATATAATATCGATACTTGGTGAGAACTCATCAAGAATCAATTTCAGGACTAAATATCGCGATATATCGCAATATCGACATTTTGGCACACCCCTAATTATTGCTAGTATCGTGCCAGAAATGTGAATGTATCTGCTGTAAATCAAAGTATTGTTCACATCTGTCACCATGTTTTTGAATGACTTAGCTAGTTTGGTGTTTATTCACATAATTGTGATTTAATGGAAACAGTGTAATTGCAAAATTATATATATATATATTTTACATTTCTAAAATTTGCATAAAGTTTTGCACATATGTGGATTAAAGTAGGGGGGGGGGGTCCAAACAGAAGATGTACTAACTTACATCCTCCCTTTTAAACAACTACAAGCAGCTCTTCTTTTGCTTAATGAACTTTATGTTTTTCAGAGGGAGCAGTCCTCTTATATATGAGGATTCAGTGAGCAGCAAAGCAATTATCTTCCTGGCAGTGGTGGAGTGTTTCTCCTTTCCCTGATCCGGATAAACTCTTGGATCGGTCGTCGTCCGTGCTTTTTTATTTTTCCGTGTATGCGTGATTGTTTGTATGTGTGTACATGGAGAAAGCATAAACAAAAAACAAAACCAAAAAAACACACTTGAGTTATTAAAAGAGGAAATCTATCTGGCAAAATAAATAGATCCAAAAGTATAAACCAGAAAGAGATATGGAAATAAATAAATTAATAAACAATGAAAAGAGCTAATGGCTGGTGCATGATGGGATTTGCATAATGTACAAATCAAAACTTTGTTTCTATAAACTTTATGCGTCAAGATAAGCTTTGGACAAGATGGTGACACAGATTCTTGTGTCATCTGAAAAAAGGCTTGTTAGGATGATTATAATGATTTTTGACACAATCCAAGACACAAAAATTAGCTTTACGTATGTGTTTATTCTTTGTTAAAACCAAACATTTTACTTTATTTATATCATCCAACATTTGCTTGAAATAAATAAATTTTAACAGTCCAGTTGTGCTTCAATAAAGTACATTAGAATATCATTTATCTCAGACTTTGCTGTTGTAGTTGGATTTTAAAAAGGCCAAAAATATATATGTTCTCCACAGCTGCTCACACACAATGTCCCCATAGTTAGTGTTGTTGGTTGTTTTTTTTTTTGTTTATTTTTTTTTTTTTTTTTCTGGCAGCTGCAAAGAGGATTTGCCGTTACCTGCAGACATTGCTGTGATTTATGTGATTATGAAAGCATGATTGAAAGAAAAACTTGAACATATTTGGTGAATTTGGCTCTCCTGACTTTTTTTTTTTGTCTTTTGCTGACAAAAATCAAAGCCTTGGATGTTGGGACTTCAAAGTAAAACATAAATAGCCGTCTTGTTCATCATGGAAAATGTTGCTGTTCCAGAACTCATTATACTAGTTGTCAGGAGAAGGTCAACACTGTGACACAGAGCTCCAAGCTGCCTGAAGGAATTTAGTATGGATCACCTTCTGCAAGGTGCAAAGCTCAATTCCAGCTGTCATCAGACTGGAGGAGGCAGAAATGCATTACCAGCCAGGATAATATGCTTTATTATATAGTTTATATGCCTGCTCACGGTGCCTCTGGGCAATGAGAGGAGCAATTACAAGGACAGGGATGTCTAGTCTCTGTGCATGTGCAGGTGTGTTCCCACACGTGTGTGGCTGCACATGTTTATGTGCACATGGATACACCTGCCAGCATTTACCTCTCAAAGCCAATAAAGTCTTTAATGTGTTGTTTTCAAAGTCACATCAATTTTTAAAATGTTATCAGCCCTCAGACATGCACCGCTGCTTTCTGATGATCTCCACAACCCCATTGTGTAGTGGACGGTGTGGCGCTGACACACACAGAGGGTGACACCGGGCTCCTAAAGCAGCGTCATGGTGGTCATTAGGATGTGTACGTCTTCCCATCGACACACCAGTCGTTTATGATCCAAAGCTTCAAGAGAGATTTAGCTCTCGGGCAGACTCAAGGTTACCTGAATGGAGCATTTAAAGGGTTTAAATTGGAACAAACCGTTATTTGAAACAAATCTTTGACATGAAACAGGCTTTTGTCTGAGCCACTGTGACATTGAGAATCGCAGCGTTTTAATGTTTCCTCTGACGTTAATCCCTCACATTGCTGCTGAAACCCTGTCTTGCATGTTATTAGCCCACCTATATAACAGCACTATGTTGTTTTTTTCTTAGATAAGGAAAAACATAAGAAGAGGCTAAATCAAATATTCATCCTGTTACCCGTTGATCAGTAATCTCCTGTTTTCATTTCAGCTGCTCCCTCCATCCCTATTCCCCTGTTCCTGTTCCATCTGCTTGCTCTTTCCGATATAATCTTTCTCTGGATGTGGAAAGGCAGAGATGACAATACCTACATAAAGACACAAAGCCGTTTGGTATACTGCTTGAGTTAGTGATGATGGTTATCTTGTGTTTGCCACTGAATGTTTATATATGAAGCCATACATAAGTTATCTTTTGTGCGGAAGTCTGAAATGTGGATGATAATTTTACGAGAAAACACTGAATCAATTCTTTTCTTTATCTGTTTGATTTAAATCAGCTCAGGTTGAAATTCTGTGCCGCACAATGAAAAGGCCATTTCCAGGCATTTGGAATCAGAATAACAAAAGACATAAATGGTTTTCTGAAGCTGCAGTTCTGTAATGAACTAACATTTTTCTGATAATGGAGGACATATTTAGAGAAAACTAAGCTCAAAGTTGCAATCCGAAGTATTTCTTTATTCAAACAGTTGTGAATCAGGAGCAAATTAAAAAAAGAAAGGAAAAGAGACAGAAAATACACTGGCCAGGCCACAAGTCCCGACCATGCTCCACTCTGATGTATCCATTTATAGACGACTACATCTGTCTATGTCTTCATTTTCATCATCTTAGCTGGCATCTGGCTCAAAACTGTACGGCTCGATAGCTCCAATATTGCTTTCCATATTTGTTGCGTTGGTAATTTGGGGTGTGAGGGCTGTAAGCTAGCAGGAGATAATGTAAACAAAGAGCTCTCAGTAGCGGGGAGAGGAAGGATGAGGCGGGGTTGCTCTGCACCAATAGTCCCACTCACAACTCAGAGGAATATTTTTAATGAATTCCTGCCACTCAGCAGAAACTATGTCCTAGAAAATGACATTTTTTTTTTTTTGTTTTTGGCTAGAACTGACATAATTATAATTAAAGGCCACTGGGAATGCTTTTAAAATGAGCTCAAAAGATGATCGGAGCTGGTCTTTAGGCACATTTTTGTGCCTGGATTTTGAAAAACTGTTGGGCCAAATCCAAATTTTTCCCTACCCCTTCAATTGTAGGGCAATTTGGAGGGGTAGAGATGTATGAAATGGTGTTTTTAAGGGCTAACTCTCGCGGAGGAGGGAAGCAGAGTCCTCTGCCAAGAGGATGTTCCGCGTTGCGCTGTTGCATTGCAATATTGTGTTCCGCGGGAGAAACACATATCTTCATGTGGGTGTGCTCGGACACACAGAAGTTTACATTTAAATGTAAGTAATTACTTCTTGTTTTGGCAAGACCTTTTTGAAGTTATGAAACCATTGTTTGATAAGTATTTCCGAGCGCTAGCAACTCCATGCTAACATAGCTGAGCGATGATTATTTATGACATCATCCAGTGGGAGTAATGTCCAGTGAAGACACTATTTTTCCATATCTCCGTTTGAAGGGCTAAATGTAGGAGTGGGGAGAAGCCGTGGGGGTAGAGGCCCATTATTCACACACCAGTGGTCCCTCAAGCTCTCAAAAATTACTCTCATTTTTGGAAAAAGCATTTGACTATCTAAATCACAGATCAGTATTGTGTGCACAGACATTTCCTGGTCTCCCCAGAGATTCCCAATGCGTTCAACTCCTGTGTTTCATTACTAAGATTTTTTTGTTCTCTGTCCACGTTTTTTCTTTGATAGAAACCCATCAGCCAGCCTCTTTCACAGAACACACTCTCAGAGGATCTCGATGCCATCACCACATATAAATGTAAGATGAGCAATATTGAGATATAGGAATGACTTTATTTTCTTCACATACATTCGATTGAGGCCAAATAATTTAATCTGTTTTCCAGCAGATCATGAGACTTTACAGGATTGGCTTTTATGTGACCATGAACAAAAAGCATTTCTATGTTATTGGATAGAATGTTAGTGTACTGCAGGAAGAGCCATTATGTTGGATTCTGTCATCAATACAATTTTGGGGCAAATATCTTCTGTCTTCATTTATATAGTTCACTTTTAGCTTATTTGATTGCAAGACTTCCACTGTTCTTTTAGAGACTTTAAAAAGTTGTATTGTTCCTAAGACTCAGATTTTTATTTTAGTATCACTATCAAAATCCTTTTGTAAATTGATGTATGGTGTGGTATAGTGTGGTATGGTACTGTAAGATATTGTCTTGTATTGTACTATACTGTATGGTATGGTATGATATTGCAATGTACTATATTGTTTTGTACTGATATTGCATTGTATTTTACTATACTGTCTGGTACGGTACAGTATAATACAGTATGGGATGGTATGGTACTGTACTGTAAGATATTGTTTTGTACTGAACTGTTTCATTGTAATATATTGTTCAGTACAGTATGGTACTGTATAGTGTTGTTTAAAATGTCTACTATGTATTTTTTTGCTAGTTTTAATGCAGTTTCTTGTTGGATTTATTTGTTGTATTAACCTGAATAGGATCCACAATGCAAGCTGATTTGTTTTAAGTTCTTAAAGTTTTTGACTGATTTATTACAAATAATAATATGGGAATAATATAAAAAAAATGGCATCCAAATTAATCTAGGAGCCCACCCTTCCTCTGTTTGGTTTTTCACACTTTTCACATCACTGCTTTGTAATAAACAGACAACGGCCCTTTATTGTCATGTTCTGTTTAGAATTCCAGCCTTTTTTCTACCAAAGCTCCCTTAGTAATGATAATTCTATTCTTTCAGACAGGAAATCAACAAGATGCAAAGATAAAAAATGTAATCAAATCTGAGCAGAAAAGCCATCTGTTCTTTTGAAAAATCATTGGAATCCCATAGTGCCAAGCCATGGCTCCTACATATGTTGACTTTGTTAACTTATTATCACTATTCCTCTTTTTCTTTCCCCCTTCATTGCCCACACTCCCAGAGGTAATTACGAGGAGTTACAGGCAGTACTTCTGGACACCTGGGATTCTACACCAATCATTATTCTGCAGATCAGTTGCTGTAGAATAAACCAAACACTCACTCTCAGAAGCACAAAACAATTAAAAGTCAAACAAGGGAAAAGCATTACACATCATAAGATGGACACGCATAATTAAAACAACAATTACACATAAAATTGGTTGGTTTATTGAAATAACTGTTCAAGAATTGTATTTTCGTGCTAAGTTAAAGCTTGGTTGTGAGTATGAATTTGCAACAGTTACACTTGTTTATATTAAGGCCCAGGATCACAAGGATCCAAATACAGAGAAAACACAAACTAGTATGCAGAAAGAATGAAGACATAATTACATGTCCCGTGATCAGAAGATTGCAGGTTCGATTCCTGCCTTGGGCAAGACACTGAACCCCACCTTGTCTCTGGTGGAAGGTTGGCGCCGGCCAGTGTTTGGCAGGGGCGAGAATGTGTGTGATTGGGTGACTGGGACTCTGAATTTAAAATGCTTTAGGCCTTTGAGAAAGGTAGAAAAGCACTATACAAGTATACACCACTTACCATAATATTTTTTTTTTTAAATATATAACACCCAGGAATCAAGACCACAGCAAAAACAAGGATGAAGATAACTGAATACTTTCCATTCTTCAGTGTCGTGACTAATTAAAATGCTGCAGCGACAAAGCCAATGGAAGAAGAACAAATACACCAACCCTGAGGATTCTGAAAATACGTCAATAGTCTCTTGATGAGCTACGTTCAGGCAAATGTTAGCCCTACCCAAAAAGGTGAGAGTGGAAGGGGGCGTTGGGGAAAAAAATGAATGAAAGACAAAAAAGATAAAAGCAACACAGGATGGCCACGGTGCAGAGGTGGAGCGGTTCACCTCTGATCTGAAGATTGCAGGTTTGGTTACTGTGCTGCCCACCCATGCATTGAAGTGTCCTTGACCCTTTCACTGGCTAAAAGGGACTGTGACTATAAAACGCTTTGGGTCTTCTAAGGAGGTAGTAAATGAGTGCTAAATAAATGGAGACCGAGGGTCATCAACCCTGCTCCTTGAGTGCTACTGCCCTGCTTGTTTTGCAGCTAACCCTGTTTCAGAAAAAGCTGATAAGCTGGATTGAATCAGGCCAGTTTCTGATTGACTGAACACACCTGATCCAGGTGAGCAATAATTACTGAAGCATGGTAGTATCCCTCAAGGAGCGTGGTTGGTGACCCCTGGTATACACCATTTAACATGACAGAACAAACAGCTTATGTCATCACACCAACAACACAAACTTTTTTTTCTGGTGGATGGTCAGAACTTCTTTATTCAGGACATCTTGGACTGTAAAAGCACAAGCAGGCAACAGAGGGCAGTACAGCAACGACTTGCCCTATCATTGACTGTAAATGAGAACTGGACTGAGTGACCCCTCCCCTCCCATTCCAAAGAGAAAGTACTCACTGATTCCAAAAAGTCAAAATCCCATAAACTCCAGAAAGAAGAATGCATTACCCAGTCATTCTATTTGTCAGAATAACCATTCTTGCTCTATTGTTCTCTTTTTTCATTTTCTTGTTATTCTAACTTTTTTCCATGATATTTTTTTCTTTATTGAAAGTTACTCGAGTTATAAATTGACCAATCAGTAAAAGCATGTGGTGCCTGCTGGCCACCTCCTCAAACAGATTCTCCCAAGCCCGCCGTCAGTGGAAGGGGTGTGAACTTCGAACAAACGTACTCATAATTGGCATAAAAGTTGCCTTAGAAATGTTGACTCAGACCGACTCGGACCAATCACTGTCAACTACCCCCAAATGGCTGCGTCCATTTTGCGGAAAAATGGGGACAGAATTGGCTTCATTTTGCTGGAGCCAGAGGTGAGGCATTTTCTATGGGTGACATCACACCCAGCTCTGTCCAGTTCTCTTTATACAGTTGAGGGTCTCAGTACTGCTTAAAAGGAGTAACACCAAAACTTCTTGGATACATCAAAATGTGGTTGATTTTTTTTTTTTTGGCTGTGAACCATAGAAAGCTAGTGTATCATAAAAGAGGGAAATGAATAAATAAGGCACTGTAACACTGTGTGCCATACCTGTGTTTGTAATAGTGCACTTGTAGTTCTTTGCATCATGAAAGAACAGCGTGGGAGGTAGATAAGTGTTTACTGCTGCTTCTCCTTCAGACTACTGACAAACAAAAAACTTCAAAGTACAACAAGAGCTGTGGTGAAAAGCTGCACAGAAAACAGCTGATTTTTTTTTTCTTTTATTGCTCATATAAGGCTGCAGCAAATATATGTTTATGTAAATAAATGTGCTCCTTACTGAGGCTAATTTGCTCAGTAGTATGAGTTGAACTCTCTTAAAGGATCACATATGAAGCTTTGAGCCTCAGTGTTAGTCCGTGTGACTCCACATCTCTTTATGTTTTGTATATGAGCTTTTAGCCCATGTATCCTGCACATTCAAATCATCTAACTACACTTACATGAAGAAAATATTTGGAGGGAGTTAAGGAAGCCAATTTAACTAAAATACAACATTAAAATTGCACCTAAAAATTTAAAAAGAACAAAAAATATTATTTCATGTATGATATTGTACATATAACTTGTATTTCTAAAAATGTAGCCGCCTAAAGTTTTATGGGTTGACGCCTAAATGTATAAGAGAACATAACTTATGCAGAGCCTTGTTTATGCACAGTAGGATTCTGGGAATTGTCTCTTATAGATCTAAATATAGGAAGTCTCTTCTTACTCAATGGCTCTGTGGACTTTCAGAGTCTCCCTTTATGTCTTCTTGGCTCAAACACACAAACATGCACACACACACAGACACACTTCTTGATAAACACTCAAGGTTATCATGGCTTTTATCTCTTTGTCTCATGCACATATAATTATGCACACATGCATGTTTGTGTGTGTCTCATGAGGACTTTGGTGAAGTAGGGCAGACTGGAGGAAAATGGGGCGACACGAGGGCGGGAAGTGAGTCCAGTCGGAATATCAATAATGGATAAACGTGTTGCAATCAGGAGGGACTAGAAGAGATGTAGAGGGACTGAGAGGACCTGGGAAAACGGGTAAAGTACAAGGGTAGAGGACAAGAGGAGTCTGTAAAAACTACAGGTAGAAAAAGAAAATATTTGACGGGAGATTTAGAAGGAAAACCTTAATGCAATAAAAAATACTGCAAGTACCAAAAGCGTTTGTCTCTATTTCTTTGACTTCGTAGGCTGACTAAGTAGAAAATACTTCAAAATGATCAACATATATACATTTTTTTTAATTTAAATGCCAAACACAAACACAAACTGAAGTCTCCCAGAATGGTAAGATAACACATTACACAATATTGAATTTAACACTGTTTTACAGATTGCACTTGTACCACAATATTCCAAATTGGTTTAAAATAATCCATTATATGCATCCTACTGTGTGTGTGCTTGTTGTGCTTTTGGTTTGCCTTCTTTTTCCTCCTCTGCTTCTGCTATGATGTACCAATAGTGTAAAGTAAAAATAGTTTTATTGGACTTAAAAGCAGCTGATCAATAACTGCTGTAAAATCCTTTCCAGAAGCTGTTAGTGGGAAGATGGACAAAAGCTATTTCTAAACATATGAAGGTCAGGCCATTACCTGACGACAGTGGTTTGGATGACAGTAGTGATGCTGCTGCTGACCACAACAGGATCTCTCCAACAACAGACACAATTACAGGCATTGTTGCTTTTGTTGCAATAAAGTGGCAAGTTTAAGGCGGGTTAACTCTTCATGACAGGTTCCACCCACAGGACAACCCTTAGATGTTATTACTTTAGGAAGCTACTATATTGGGTTTCCAGCATCTAAATCAATCACCAATACCAAACTGATGGGGAAAAAACTCAGCTTTAAGGCTGTAATGAACACTACACAAATTAAAAAACAGCAAAATGCCGAACAAGAAACAAAATATATGTTTTACTATGGAAAGAACAGCAGACACATCCTTCAGTGTTTCTTTAAATGTCATGACTTTAAGCTATAAATCCAACACTGTCAACTGGAACGCAAAATGTTACAATATTTTATAAAATAATACATATCCAAAGGTTTAAACGTCATTTTGTTTGCTTATTATTATTACTTTGCAGAAGTTGACCCCCTCAGTGCCTCCCAAAAATGTCAGAGCCCATGAAGCTGGAGTGACTGTAACGCTATCCAGCCGCCCAGTGGATAGTATAGCAAGCTAGCGAGTTCCAGCAGAGGAAGCGAGCGCTGCCGCCAAGGTGCCCAGTAGAACTAGCGAGGTGTACTTCCCAGGCTGCCGGGTTCCTGGGCAGTGGAGCTCGCTATGCTTGTCTGCCAGCGGTTAGCTGTCCGGCAGATGGGGATCCACCATGGGTGCTGTTATAGCGCATGCCATTACTTTAGTTTCATGGCTTATGATGTTTTTCTTTATTTTCATCAAGACAATCATAAAAAGATCCTCCAGTTTTATTTTTCCCTTCTTGGGTAAATGCTCAAACTGGGCCACAGACACACAGAAGTCATGTTTGAAATGCCCCCCAGGGACAGCTACAGCTGCAGGACTGAAGTACATCGCACCAGGAGACACACCGGAAGATCTGGTGAAACCAGACACAGTGATGTGCCTTCCAGTTACTCCATAGAGCCCTCCAAAACATATAAACCTAAGCTACCTGCTCAACATCATCCATGTTTTCCGTGATGTGTTCAATGAATGAAGTTTGTCAGCAGTTGCTCTGCAGCTAGAGCATCAAAGCATCAAGCCCATTCCTACTTCCCATCATCCGTTGTCTACTACCAGCGTACAGCACCAAACGTCACCAACTTAACATTAAGGGTGCAACAATGATGGCAAGCAATATTGAAGCTATCCAGCCGTATAGTTTTGAGCCAGATTCCAGCTCAGACGAGGAAAATGAAGACGTAGATAAATCTGGTCATCTACAAGTGGATGCATCAGAATGGAGTGCAGCAAGGAGCTCGTCCAATGGCATTTTTTGTTTATTCTTGATTTAAAAGGATTTAAATAAAGAAATACTTAATAGTTAAGCTTATATTTCTTTATTTATTCCCTCCATTGTTAGAAAAATGCTACCAAAAGCAGGATTTTCATCAGCCTGGGTCTCTAATCAGCTGGAGTACCATTTAAAACTCCTCATGTTAAGTATGAGGTGAAAAAAATAGTGATTGGTTTACAATCTCATTTTTTTTTTTTTTTTGGTTTACAATCTCAATTCAAGCTGCTGTAAAGGTTTATAAGATTCTAAATAAACAGCCTGAAAGTAGCTGGACACGGACTCTTTAAGGCTGCCAGTAACTGGAAATGGGTTATTGCATTAAAAATGTACTCAATGAGTAACTAAAATTAAAAAATCTTTCATCTTTCGTACCTCTTTTCCTCTTGTAAATGAAACGTGTCCATGCCAACCATTCCTTGTGACGAGAATGCATGCTGTCGAGAGGACAATGCCTCTTCGTTCTCTTTGTCCACGTTTTACAAACAGTCCTTGAGTCAGTACGTGTTGAAGCAGAGGCGAGTAAAAGGAAAAAAAAAAATTGAGAGGCTGAGTTTGTAGCATTTTTCACATTTAAGTTGGCGAACCTGTGTGATAGGTGAACCATCCAACAGTGTTCCAAATCCATTTAGCCCGAGGTAAATGGATGCAAAGGGATCCACTCTGCATGCCAATGTCACTCCTGATTCATATTTATACAGCCTCCAGCATCAAATCAGGTGTGTGGGTGAGGCTGTTTGAAAACCTTTTTTTTCTTATGTTGGGTTATTTGAGCAGAAAGGAGAAGAAAGGACTGAGAGCGATGCGAGATTTTATGCCGTGGGCTCAGTTTTGTGTAAACTTTGGCTCCTGCAACCAGACCCAGAGTGTGTACATGTGTGCATGTGCAAACCATTGACTGTCTTCATGTTTACTCCTGTGTGCATTTATATGGACATGTGTTCCAGCAAATATGTTACGGATTGGCTTATTGGTTCCCTTGTTAAACCGTCTAGGATTTTGGGAAAAGTGAAAAACTCTAGGTTATTGTGAAAGCTTGTTGCTCATAGCAACTCAGCTAATGTGGTTCTGCTTTACTTAAAAAGCACAACAGTGTTGCTGAGAGAATAAAACATGTTTAGTCAAATTTCAACAAAGATATATATTTTTTCTAGTATCAAAAAAATGTGTTTTTTAGGTCTAGATTTATACCTAAATGTGTGCAAACACAGTGACAGCTCACTTCAGTTCCACCCTGTGAACAAGCCTCTCTATTATTTGTTTCCTAATAATGCTAATTAGCCTGTTCCCTTTAATTAATTTGTCCTTGATTGAGCGGGTATTTGCCTGTGCCGGATTTCACGGTGGCTTGTGTGCCTCTGATGTGCACACCCACGGCTGCCTTTGCAAACTATTGATCCTGATGCTCTTTGAGTGACTGACAGGAAACCAAACGTCTGGCTAAGTTAGACCCAACATGTGGCTGTGTCATATCTGACCTTCAGAGGGACAGAACTCCAAATGTATTTTTATCCTGAGGGGAAGAACACAAAAAGGAATTCTTTGTAGTGGTTAATTAAACATAACTGTATCAAATGTGATGGATTGGGTTTGATGACAGGGGGGAATTTTAACTGGATTGCATCAACTTCACTTTTTATACTATCAAGCATGATGCTTCCCTTCTTCCTTTTGACTGTTTGTTATTTGGTTTTGCCTCAGGCTCTTTGCAAATCTCAGTCCACCTCAGCAACGATAATGAAACATTGTTTCTGCCTATTGACTTTCTATTTTCTTTCTATAATTGTTGCCATAAAACATAATTAAACTTCATTGTTCATTTTTTTCTTTGCTCTCTGTAAGTTGCAAAGTAATTATATCTCAGTATGCCTGCAGGACAGCGCTCTCCTGATCCACTGATGAGAGCAGGCTGGGAGGTGGAATATACTGGAAATGGAATATATTAAAAGACGCCGGCGTGCCACAGGCCTGGCCGTCCAGGAGTCTAATGCAAAATCCTGTCTACCAACAAGTTGGAAATCACTCGTTTTGGCTTTTATTTTCAAAGCAACATTGTCAGCTCACATAAGGAGGGATCTTTTTTTTATTGTTAGTCTGAACTTTCCCAGTAAAACCTTTGGGGGAAATTTCTACTTCTTCTGGTTTTGTTTCACAATCTACTCCAGTTCCCTGGGTGATTAAAATGAACATGCTCCGTATAAAACTTTGAGCTAAAGTGGCAGTTTCCCTCTGAATTTGCATGTAGCTTTTCTTTTATTTTAGAAAATCGAAAGACGTGGGAGATCCACAACAACAACAGCGACACAGCCGAGACACCTCCACTCCTGCACTTTCAAAGTTACAAAGAAAAGGTGCGGTTGTTGTGAGCTGTTTACTTTGTTTTCCTGTGAAGCATGGTCTCGGGTGATATTTAACAATATTGAAAAGAAGTAGAACACAAAGAGCATGACTCTCACTGCGCTCTTGTTTATATTGATTTACCATGACTCCAGCTCAAAGCAATATTTAAGGATTAAAAAAGTGCAGCTAAGAACTGATTTTTGAGCTGTTCAAAATGAAAATGTCTTACATGTGTGTAGTTTTACACAATGGTCTCTTGAATAGCTTTGTCTCTGTTGTTCACATGATGTCTCTGAATATGATTACTGGGAGACAAAAGAAAGTGTTGAAAATTATTTTTTTTTGTATTTTTAACATGCTCTCGTATCCTTTTTCTCATGATGGAGGACATTTATTGAATAATTTAACTTGTAAAACTGACTTTTTGAGTATTTCTTTATTCAGATCATGTTGGATCTGGAGGGGTTTGTGACAGCAACTGTCATGAATGGGTCAAAGTTTCCAATTCTGAAGCATCCTCTTTCAGACGACTAGATCCATAACATCTTCATTTGAGCTGCTATCTGACCTTACACTGTACAGCTGGATTGCTCCGATATTGCTCGCCTCTTCTACCCTTATGTTAGCTTGGGCTTGTGAGATGCTGTAAGCTATAGTGGGAGAGAGTGTTAACAAAAGACTGCTGGAAAATTAGCGAGGCTAGTTTGTGGTGCCAACAGTCCCGCTCACAAGCCAGTGGCAAATATCTACTGAGCTCCTGCTGCTCTGAAGAATCGGATTTTGAAAAAAAAAATTCCGATCTTACCTTCACTAAAAATGTCCCTTCAAATGGAGGGGAAGTGAGAAGGGAGAAGGGAAGAATTCAGACTGGGCCCAACTGGTGGCTGATTGGAGGATGAACTGTAGTTTCTCTTGAAAACAGGCTTGTTTGTTCTCCTTCTTCCCTATTTTTGGATAAGGTTAAATTCTCCAACATCTTATTCTAACTGTCCCAATGGTGTCAACTGGTTCCAACTGGTTCCAAAAAGCCCAACAAGTGTCATCAACAAACTGTGTGCATTTATGTGAACAGTTAATGATGCCAAACTGCTGCTAGACTTGTTTTAGCCTCAAATTTTAAAAATCAAATTAAATAAATTGCCCAATGAGATCTGTTAAAATTCAACCAAAGGATTGAATTTAAACGGTTTGTGCCTGGTTATGTTATTTTACATGAAATGAATTACAAGTGGATGTGTTTGTAGAACAGATGTAGGAAAGACACAGCAATGACAACATGGGTCAAGGCTCAAGCACATAGTCTTGTCTCAGAGATGCTCTCTGTTCTAAACTTGCTCTTTGAGAAGCAGGAGGAGAGCATGTTTGTCACCCACACAGCTTGGATACCATCTGCCTTTGTGCTTTGCTCTCTGGTCGAGAAGATGATTGAAGCACATACACAGGGACACACACACAAACTGCATCTGCTGGGAGATACCTTCATCATTTTTAAGAACAGAAAAGGAGAAAATCTTTAAAGAGCAATGAATGACAAAAATATGCAATCGCTTTGGGAGGTTCCACCTCCGTAGCCTCTGCTCTGTCACAGAGCGAAGGGACGAGCATCACAGCATCAGCATACAAACACCTCGGTAATGAAGCCCCAGCAGTACCGGCCTCCAACCATACAGACCTATCCATCTCCTGCATGCATTATTCACCACGCACA
Organism: Oryzias melastigma; assembly: GCF_002922805.2. Lineage (NCBI taxonomy): Eukaryota > Metazoa > Chordata > Actinopteri > Beloniformes > Adrianichthyidae > Oryzias > Oryzias melastigma. The sequence continues at coordinate 18,786,059 of NC_050528.1, forward strand.
GCCATTTTACCGCCCAGCGCACCCGGCAAAGATTGGTTCCACTTTTTATTTATCTGTTTTCATCCCCTCCCTCCTTTCCCTCCTTCTTCCTTTCCGCAGCGTTTCAATTAAATTAAGGCAAGCAGGACACTAAATCCATGCAGCAGAGGCAGCCCACATGACAATTAGACTGTCAGCTAGAAAGAGAAAGACGAGATAGTGAAGATGGTTCAGGTGAGCGCTGGAATCCTCATTGAGGAAAGGGAACATTCTCATTTAGTCAGATCACACCCGTGGTTTCAGTATAAAGGTCAAATTTCAGGGTTTAATTACATTTCACTTATTAAACACCAAAGTGAATCAACATTAGAGTTTAACAGTATAAATATCTTATTAGAGTTTTAATTTTATAATCAACCAGCATCATTATTCCTCAGGAAAAAGAAGGTGCAGCTGCTTCATCGCTGAGAGCTGGGGGCACTTCTCTGCTGGTTTACCTAATAAAGCTAATAAAGTGGAATTGTATTAGTTACTGTCTTCCATCTGAGCAAGAGAGACTATTGGTAGTTAAGCTCTGATTGAGCATGGGAATAGTGAATTAGAATGCACTTTATTTTGAAAGCAAAAAAGCATGAAATCCCAAATGATAAACAATATTTTTAAATCAATAAAAAAAAAATTGAAACTGTAATATTTCTAAAACATATTTTGAGGAAATGTGATTTTTGAACTTTGTATACTCTTTTTTTTAATTTTTGGAATCCACATATCCTTTTCCTCACACTGCCCAGTAAAATATGGCATTCATTAGGTGTTTGCAATGGGGGAACTTACCATCAGGCAATGGTGAGCCTAAAAGTCCAAAAATAAACAAAAAAAAAGAGAGAGAGAGAGAAAGCAATACATCTGTTGCTGCACTTCCTAAAGCCCATAGACAAAACAGGAAAAATCTCACTGCTCAAGAATCTCGCTACATCTGCTTTTTTTTTTTTATTTATTTTTTTTTTTGTAATTATAGAACTTTATTGTCAATACATTACAACTTAATTTTGAAAAAAAATCAATGCAAAATTTAACAAGTTAAATAAACATAAGTCATATGTTTGCTAATTTGTTTTTGTACACTACATCACTACACGGTCCACTGTTTTTTTCCCCACAGTTTAAAGTATTTTTGTTTCTTTTGTTATCTTTAGTAAAAACCTAACTAAATTGATTTATACCCATAGTATTGTTCAACTTGAGCTTTCAAACCGGTAAGTCCACCACACTGAGCATTTGTACAACAGCAGAAAACACACACACACAAAAAATAATATTTTAAACTGAAATTTTCATTTTTGAGAAACAAACACTACTAATGTGGAATTATTTGTTTGTTTAATCGCTTTTGCAGATGTCAGTTTATACAGCATTGTGGCACAAAAGAGGCAAAATGGATTCAAATTACTGAAATAAATCTGAAATATTTAAACTTGTGAAGATCAATTATTTTTATTTTTTTGCCACTTTTCACCATATGAGCAAACCCCTCTAAATGGACATTTAATTATATATACAATAGCCCAAAATGTTTAATTTGCCAGAAGTACAACATAACTTACTTTCACATGACCTTAATTTGACATAAAAGGACAAAGCCACTTCCTTTTTTGGTTTCCACAGTAACCGTTTCGTGTTGGAGTGTGTGCATGCATATGTTTAAGTTTTCACCTCTAGTTAAATGCGTGTTTTAAATGTGGGTCTGTGGGTTATCCGCCGCGACAGGTAAAGTGAGGTTCTGCAGGAGACAATTGGGAGTCAGCAGTCATTTCAGGGAGACTGCTGTTCCCGAAACGAGCTCAGACACAACCCAAACCGAGCAATTAAGGAAAAGGTCAGACTGGATTGATAGTCTCCCATTTCAAGAAAGAGGAGAAGCACACACTGAGACACACACACACATTTTCATGTAATAAGTAGTATTAGTATTCTCCTCAACACAATGGCTGATGAAGAAGCACACACACACTTTGCATGCAGCAATTGACAACATGTAAGTGTGCAGAGAGATGGCCCATTTGGGGTCACGCATGCTTGCATACACAAAGCCAGTGTCCCCTGTGGAAGGTTAGGGAAGATGGTGACATTTCAAAGCGAGACCTTTTAATGAGATGCGAATTGTACAACTTTAGGGAGAAGGAGAGACTGCTGCTTCGTTCTGTAGCATCTGTTAACACTGGTGAGACATAGAGGGGGGGGCATTGCTTGGACAGTAAAAGAGTAAAGATTAACAGCAGTAAATTTGTACTTGAGTTTATCTTTAAAGAGGTAATTACATCATGACTCTAGAGTCCTATTATGCACTGGAATCAGTTCAAGAGCCAAAACTACATTTAACATCTAATTAAGGTTTTACTATAAAAGCGAGAATGCACTTTATGTTAACAAGTAAAGGCCCTACTCAATTTTCATGCTATAGCATTTTATCTAAAGACCATTATCAAGCATTCTGTGGTACAAACATAAAAAGTGAATATCCAGCACCTAAAGTTCATCTATAGAGAATTACTAAGATTTTATAACTGGGTTTTTTCTGTAAGTTGCTGCAGTATAAGTCACACTTTTAGGAGAAAAGTGTGATGCTTCTGAACAACTCCACCAAACCCGGCGTAACGTTTCAATCCCATCAAACAGGATTAACAGGTCTAATTCACTGCTGGACACTTATTCAAATGTGTTTTCATAAACTAGATCAGGGATGGGCAAACTTTTTTGACTCATGGACCACAAAAGGTTTTCAAAACTTGACAACTGGGCCATGAGCTGATGCTTGGAGAGTTTTGGTGAGTAACCTTGGAAACAACATGAAATCTTGAAACAACATGAAATCTGAACAAAAACATGATTTTTATTTTTTTTTCCTCACTGTGGATTTGTTCCCATTTTAGTAACAACTGCACCAGTTGGTTGATGTCTTTCAGGGAAAAAAAAACACACTTAGAAAAAAAAATGCTGTGTTTGTTGTGTTGGAATAATCAGAAAAATGACTGACTCAAAAAACAAATAACTTTAAACAGATAACTTTATACACCTTTATACATGTCTGTTTATTTTGTGGTGCACCATCTTGGGGGAGACACCAGCATTACAGGAATAAAAAAACATTAATACTGATTATCGTTATAATTTATGGTAAATGGTGAATACTTGTATCGTGCTTTTCTACCTTCCTTGAAGGCCCAAAGCACTTTACAGTCCCAGACCCATTCACCCATTCATTCATACACTGTAGGCTGCTTCACTGGTGAACACTGGCGTCAACCTTCCACCAGAGGCAGTGTGGGGTTCAGTGTCTTGCCCATGGGCAGTTCGACCCCTTACCAGCACATTTACACCCTACAAAACACGGATGGTTTTAAAGGTCTAAATATTTACTTGAACCCTTATAGTAAATTTTTTGAATTTCTTATCCAAAAACAAGAACACATAAACTGAACACCCAGGTGCTCAGGACTCCTTCTGACCGCAGCTTAGCCACAGTTTGGAGGGGTCAGAAGTTATGCCAACACCAACTTCATAATTTATTGCTAGAGTTTTAGCAATGTGCACTGCAGCTGCTATTCAGGTCACCAAAGCAATACAAGTTAAAACCTCGTTTACCAGATCCCAACTGTATTTTAGTGACAAATGCATGAATAGTTTATTGTTCATGCCATTTTTTTTACAAGGAAACATACAGATTAGCCCTTCTTTAGGCTTGAACAATTGGAACAGAATGAAGAAAAATTTTTATATAATCAGTTCCTTTTTCTTAAGCAAAAAGCAAAAAAGCGACATTATAAACAACAAATCTTTACAAATGTACTGCAGTAAAGAAAAACAAGCACCAATTTAACAGCTTTCATAAAAAATGCCCTGCTTTTTTTTAACAATGAATATTATTTAAAATAATTTATTTTTTACATTTGAAGATCCCCCTCTACATGTAGAAATACGGATTAGTTAGGAAAGACGTAAAGAAGATACAATAAAATTAATTCATGGAGAAAGAAGAAGGAGGGAAGAAAAGACAGAAGGAAAGTGGGGGAGACACTCAGCTGAGCAAGAACACAGAGAAGTCATAACCCAGATTCAATTAATGTCTGACTGCTGTTCTATTGCTGTAATATTACACAGCTGAGAGCGGTTTCATATTTCAAACAAAGGCCACTTGTCGAGCTCATTTATGATCTCCCTCATACATTCACTTATCTTCACACATACGTACATATAGAAAGTTCTGCTTTCAGTCAGCAGGAATAAAAAGGAGAATTCAATCATAACAGAAGGTAAAATAAAGAAACGTGTTCGCCTCAAGCAGAGGAGAGATGTGGCTGCTGGATGGAGTTTTGAAGCTCTGACAGCCTATTTGTTTAGGATGATGAAGATATTTCCATCCAGACAGCCATTTGTACTGTTAGTGACTGGGACAGCCTGTCAAATCTGCTTTAGCTCCTGTCTGCACACTGCTACCATCACACATGTCACTGTCTGCTTCCCCCACAGACCACAACAGGTGAGCGCTTATGAGACTCTGGTCATGCAATTGTTCTTTTTCAGGAAAAGAGCCACAAAATCACCCGTGAGTCACACAGAGTGTTTGCATTGCTCTCATCTTTGCTGTGTCGCCCACAACTACCCACCAGCAAAACACTACAAACAGAAGGAAAGACTGGTGGGTTTCTTTATCGTTCCTGCAAAAAAAAGAAGTCAACCTTTAGGTGTGAGAAATAAAAAAACAGAGCTTGAACCAGAGAATGCAGAAGACGCACTCAACAATAAGTCATCACAGAGTGAACATGTTTCCACAGCAAAAAGAAATCCTTCTCAAAACAAGTAAAAAAGAAATAATATAAGTTGTTTTTCCCTTTTATGAATGAGAAAATCTACCAGTAGAATTGATTTTGTGCAGTATTCCTGAAATAAATTATGATGTCTTGTCCTTTTTAAGAAAAATATTTGATTTTTAAATTTGCTATAATGCGACAGACTGGCGACTTGTCCACGGTAAACCCCGCCTTCGCCCATCAGTAGCCGGGTTAGGCTCCGGCATCCCCGCGACCCAGAAAGGGACAAAGCGGTCAAGAAAATGGATGGATGGATGGAAATTTGCTATAAACTCTCATATTTTGACATATTGCTCTGATAATTGAAAATAGTACATCTTAAAAAAACATGTAATGTCAAAAAAAGTTTCACACTTTCAAAGTGGGTACATTTATACAGGTTCACATAAAACATTTAAACAACTTTGAAACATCTATTCATACGAGCATACACACACACACACACAATCCTATTTTAACTGCTACAACAGTCCGACTATAGTTCTTTCTTTCCAGACCCCGGGTCTGCAACCTTCAACGCTTAAAGAGCCATTCAGGTCGATTTCTCACTAACAACAACCAATAGGAGCCACAAAGTCTGACTTCACCCTTTAGAAAAATAAAACACTGATTTTAATTTACATTATTGTTACTATCATGAAAAATATAAATAAACTATTCTTTTTTGGCACAAAGAAAACAAACGTAAAGAGAAAAGAGGTTTTTTTTCTCAATTATATGAAATAGTTTTAGAGATTCACATAACTTCCTTTCAAAGTAAAATGATTTTACTGCATTAAATCATCTCAAAACAAGTGTGTTAGTAGGTAGTGTGATGAAGGCACAGCAGTGATTAAAACAACTTTGTATTTATTCTATTACTGTTTGTGGTGCATCTCAGCTAGAAACTTGTGAATCTAACAAACTAAAATGAAATTAATTTACCCTTAGCACATTTCTTGAACGGCTTACTTCAAATTTCTAAAAATTAATAAAAAAACCAGTTTTATAATCTGATCCGTCTTAATTCTGATTGTGCTAACTTTCATTTTCTGTGAAACACGGCTCACAAAAATCTGTCAATGTTTTAGTTTGGCTTGTGATATGCACTTTCCTATAATTGTTTGTGAATTAGATGAATAAAGTTTGAGTTAGTTTACTTTTTGTTTTACTTCAAAGTTACTTTTTAAAATTATTTTTTTTTATTTTTCCTTAAACAGAGAGCCATAAATTAGGGGTTAAAGATGTGGCTCTGGAAGCGCAGGTTGCAGACGCCTGTTCAAGACCAAATACCTTCAGACTAGAATTACCCATTTGATGACAAAATTGTCAAAATGATTTGTAAAATATCTGTAAAATAGTTCCATTAGAGATACTATCTAAAATAATGTGTTTTCAAGATCAAATAAGTCAGTAAGAAATTCAAGATTTATTGACTTAAAACAGGTTATTATATCTCAGCATTAGGTTGTTTTGTCTTACATCAAGAGTAACCAATTTTTTCAACTTGAAGCTAGACAAATATGTGATATTTGGTTTTTGTAGTGCAGATACACAAGAGTTCCAAGTTAAAAAAAAAGATGTTAACACAATTTTGATCACACAGTTTAAACTTTGTCGGCACACAGTGTCAGTGGCTTTTGGGGAGACTGGGGGCAGACGCAGACACGTGTCTCTGGCAGCACACACATTACTGTACAGTAAGTCATGTAAGAGGCACACTGAACTCTGTGTGAACTCAAGGTTGAGGAGAGGTGGGAGACAGTGCCACCTCATGTGTGGTGTGCAGACATAAACAGCCAGCATTACAGCAAACACTTAAAAACACAAAGAGGATTTTAGTTAAAATAATTCCAAAGATAGACGATTTTTATTCAAACAAACCACAGATGTAGCAAACAACACGACTCAGTTTAACCTTTTCTGTGTTTGTGTCCACATGCTGCCAGTACTTACAGGGGGAATTCCATTAACCTTTGCTGACCTCTACTTATACACACTTTGACACAGCATTTAGAATTACCTATCAATTATTGAAACCATGTTTTCCTTACACATCAGATACCTGAGGGACATGTGTGTTTGCAATAAATCAAATTTACTTTGAAATATAAATTTAATCTTTCGCTTTTGTAACTAGGATTCAAATGAAGACATATGATGCTTAGAGAAATGCTAAAGTGTGGCCAAATTGCGGTGGACTGTGGTTAACTGCGACGGTTGTGGCAGGACTTTCTCTAAAAGATTAATGTGTAACTTTGTATGACCCTGGCTCACTGCCTCATTGGCAAACTTGGCCCGGAGTGTTCACCAAGAGCTGTTAGCCACGGCTCATCACACATGTGCACATATAAAAGGGACAAGGAAGCAGACATCCATCCAGATACACACAAGCACAAACATGTGCACATTTGCAACAGACTCCATAAAAGGGCACGGACACACCATAAAGGCAGGCATCTGCTTTCACATATGTACAGAGGCACTCGTTCATACTGTAGACGAGCGCACACATGCACAGACACACACTTTTTCACACTCGTGGTTAATCAAGCCAATCTAAATGCTAAACAAGAGTGTGTCTCTGGAGTAAACTGCGAGCTGGCTGCAGATATTCTATTCTCTGGAGGTGCTCAACAAGGCAAAACCAAAATTGATGTGCATGTATGTGTATTTGAAGCTGAATTCACTCTGCTTTCACTTTCAGGACTTCTGGCCCTCAGCTGCAATGACAAAATTCTGATATACTTTGAGATTTTTTTATGCACCAGTGATTTCCAAGTATAATAAGGAAAGAGCAGACAATCCTCGTTTCCAGTGAGGGGTCCGGTCCGATATGATAAGGAGTGGTTCGGTACGGTTCTGTCAATTCTGGTGAGCGTTTTCACTCAGTTGAGCCTCGCTTCCACAGAACAGTTTGCTTTCACGGCGCACGTGTGGTGTATACCGCTAACATGTCGTTCCGTCATTGAAGTGTAGAAAAGCAATAACAATGGAGGTCATCCAGCAGTTCGTCTTTTTATTGCTTTACTTTCAGCACATCGTGTATAACAGGAATTTAACGTTGTTTGAATGAAGATTGCGAGGAGCTAAGATGAATACTGCCGTTGGAAACGTTGGCTTAAATGAGCGCTATATTGGCACTTTCTAATGTCGTCATCACTTTCTGTCAATCAACAAGTGGCTGCAACGGCCCCAACCGTTCCGTTCTACTTTACTATTGACCTACAATGGATGGGGTCCCTCAAGAGGTACAGTTTGGTACTGTTTCATGGGTCCATTTTACAATAGAAACGCTCAAAATACTGGAGCGAACCAGACCGCTCAGTGGAAACGAGGCTGTATAGACCACAGTTAAAAACACATATAGCTCAAAAGCCTTTGTCCTTCCTGCAGCCTCAAAACAATGAGAACTTCCAAAATTCTTAAAAATTCTCTTATTCTAAATTATCTCACTGACTCGACAAAAAGTCTAAGTAAGGACTATTTTCTAGAAACTTTAAAAGTTCACCTGTACATATCTGCTCACCCTTGTTACTTATGGTTCCTCTTTCCCCAAAGCCCCAGGTATGTTATTTAGCAAGTTAAACTCAAGAAAGCATTGGAATCTTCATGTCTTTAAACTTGATATGCTAGTAGTTATATTTTAGAGGGTAGTTTTATAGTTTTTCATGGTATATTCAAACAAAGATGAGATCTGTCCGGGATTGTTTTTTTGTGGTTGACTTAAGTGCAGGAGACTTAGACTGATGATGCAAACTCAGTTTAATAAATGAACTGAAAACCACCTGCCAAAAATCTCAAACATGATAGAAGACGAAAATGAAACACAAAGATCTGCATTGGAACAACTGAAATTGTTGGGTTTACATGCTGTGACATGTTATTCTTAAAGGACACAGCTAATTTGTCTGTGATACCTGAGGAAAAGCAGGAAACACAAAAAAGAAACAAAGCCCAAAAATCAAACAAATCTTACTGCCTCTGGTGGGGGGTATTTCGGTCCACTTCTCATCAGCAATCTGCTTTAGTTGTTTCAAAATTTGAGGGGTTCCTCCCGTTTAGATATTCAAAAGAATAAACATTGAGGCATGTTTCAGTCTTATCTGTTCTTGGTGTTTTTAGTTGTTTGTGTTCTGGGTCATCATCTTGCTGAAAGACCCATGACCTTTCTGAAACTATACAGCATGTTTTGCTCAAGAAGGCCCTGATACTCCTGAGATGTCCTTGTAGCAACTCATGTCGGCCTGGGCCAGTCATGAGTCAAAGCAGTCAGGAGCCAAGCCTCCATGTTTTACACTTCTTGGTATACTTGTTGTTTACAACTATTAGAATTTAGGAGTGTCAAATCATTGCGTTAATCACAATTAATTTATTAATGACATATTACCACATTATTTTATAACTAACTATTGTCGTCCAACTGTTTACGTGCATGGACGTTTCATTTGAACTCGTCTAAAGGTATTCCAACAGAAAACAAACAGAAAATAAACTTTTAAAGTAAACACAATGTTCATGGTTTAAAAACATCAAAAATGTATCAACCCCCCCACCCATGTCACCAGTTTGTCAATTATTGTATTTGTCTGTGTTAAAAATATTTCTTTCACCTGCATTGAACAGTTTTGAGGTAAAAATAAAATTTAAAAGTAAAGACAATGTTCATGGTTAAAAAGCATCAAAAATGTATGAAACGATCCCCCATGTCACCAGTTTGTCAATTATTGTATTTGTCTGTGTTAAAAATATTCTCGCCAATCAGGAGTGATCTTGTTGGAAGGTCATTGAAAATGGACTCCAGAGAATATCTCAAACGTCTCGAACATTGGACGTGCAGGCCAGAGGTCGCCACATATTTCGAGGCATCTGATTGGTCAGTTTATGACCTGAATAAGTTGCAGTTAAAAAAAAATTATGTTTTGCTAGGACATGCTAAAAACAAGTATTAGAGCAAGAATGGTGATTCTGACAAATATAATGACTGAGTAAGAGCTGTTTGTTTCGTGATAGAAGTCTATGGGATTTTGGCTTCTTGGAGCCAGCTGGTACTTCCTATTTGGAACTCAAGGGGGGAGGGGTCAGTTCTCATTTACGGTCAATGGTTTGAATTCTACCAATGGGACTTCCCAAATGGAGCTTCGGTGACGGTAACACCCCTCATTTGCTACGACACAAAGATGTGCAGGCCAGAAACCGCTAAAAAGTACTAAAGTAGCAGAGATAACTTAATAACTTCCTAAAAAAAGTTTGTCAGTAATATAAGACACTGCTACAATTCTTTTTTAGCAGTTTTTGTATCTCACTGTTTTCTCGTGGGAATGCTCACCTGTGTGTGTGGATGTGTGTGCGTTTGAACCAATAAGAGCACAGCGAGGACACAATAATGAAGATTGACTTGCAAAGTAATGAAAACCCACTGTAGCCCTCCTTTGAGAGACACGGCAGAGAGATGAAGGGGAGAGTGAAGCAATGAAGTAATGAAGGAGCAAACAGCTCGCTGTGCGCAGAGAGGGTGGAATCTCTGGAGGACAGACAAAGGAGGGAAGCAGACGGGAGGAGAATGTTGGTTAGTAAAGCTGGGAGAAGACTCTCAGAAGCCAGGAGACGTGACGAGTGCAGAGACATTTACATGAAATACAAATTTCGGATGAAGTGGAGGAAAGCAAAGATCATCTGAGCCGGTTGTCTCCATGTTGTGCTTACTTTAAAGCAGACGGGAGGCACAGGTGTGTGATTGGACGACTCTTCAGCCTATATCATCAATCCCATTACAACCAGGATCCATAATTCATCCTGAAAAATGGAGTTTGTACGGGAAGGAACACAGGTCCACAACAACACACACTCAAAGCTTAAAAACCCACCTCCACACTCGCATTCTCATTCTTTCAGGCAATCTACCGCATGACCATGTCTCTTGAGGTGTAGGTTAAAGACCCATTGCTATGGTGATGGAGCTGGGGCTCTACCCAAAGTGACAGAGATGATATATAGAAAGAGGTTCATCCTCTGTGGATGGCCATGAGGAGAAGGCAGCAGCCAAATAACAGCAGCGCCTAAAGGGCCCCAGGGTCTTTCAATTTTGAGAAAATTGTTGCTTGCAGCGGCCTAAGAGGATATTTGTCACGTCACTGGAGAATCCAGAGCAACAGAGGACAATCGATGGAACTGTCTTTACGTGACATGGCTCATAGGACGGCAGTCCTCTGTGAAATCGCTGTGTTGGCTCCAGTGCGCTCAAGTGTGTGTGTGTGTCTGCAAAAACAAACTGAACACAATATCAGATCCTCATGATGCCGCGTCTTTGCTGTCAACATTGATCTCATACATAGACATGAATGAGAGATTCCCTGATCCTGCAGTGTTGTGTTAACATAGAAAACACATCAAATCTGATGGCAAGGGGTCTGGATTCAACCTGATATCATACGAGTTCAACATTCATTTGAAAAGACAACACTGAAATAAATACATTTTTGTACGTGTATCCTTTTATAAATCTTATGTTTCCTGCTTTTTAATGTCAGAAAATATGTCAAAAGCATCTTTGTTGAGAGAATTTACTGGAAATCTAAAATTAGCAGGTAAGGTTTGAGTTGACTCTTACTCCAATCATATATTAATCTATTAGAAAAGTGTTCCTAGTGGTCTTTTAATTATGATTATGCCGATTTTAGGGAGGAAAAAATGTCATTTTGTAGGAAAATGCTTGTCCAGGAAACACTGATTTCCCATCATCTCCTTGTTCACACGCTCTCCTGCTAGTTTACAGCCTCTCAAAACCTAACGCTAACTTTCCCGGTGAAACAAAAATGGAAAGCAAAATTGGAATTATCCAGCTGTACAGTTTTGAGCCAGATGCCGACTCAGACGAGGACAATGAAGACATTAATGCATCTCTTTGTCTGCGAGTGCATGCAGACTTTGAGAGCTTTTTTCAAATGGTATTTTTTCCATCTGCTTCTGATTCATCCCAATTTAAATGAAAAAATACAGTTTCAATCTTAAATTCTTCTATATATGTCCTCCATTTTGAGAAAATGCCACAAAAAAGGTTTTTCATTGGAGTGGATCAATTTTGCTCATTATGGCACCTAAATTATTTACGATTTTTATGTGTGCTTTTTAATAACATTTTTATTTTAAGTCAGGGTAGGATCCATACTTGGACCCCTTGATGTAGGTCAAGTTATATTTTTAAAAACTCATTTAGTATCATTTTGTTATTCTGGGATCTTGAAATACTGCAGCTTAATGTTGATGATAAAGTGGACATGTTTGCTCTCCAAAAGCTATTTTTGCTGATGCTCTGCAGCACCACCTTTGATCCTATCCTAATCCCCTCGAAGGCCTGTTAAAGCTTAGTCTTATTTGCATTTTTAATAATGCTACAAACAGCTCACTCCGAAAATTTTGTTGGGCTTGCAGACCTCCACTTGACCTCAGCTCTTCCTTTTAACTGAAATTTCTCAATTACATTGAAATCTGAGGAAACAGTTTTGGATTTCATCATAACTGTCTCCAGCTTTGGGCATCAAATATTTCAATTTCTCAGAATTCTAGTTTAGTGCTTTGAAGAGCTGATGGCTATGCACCCAAGTTACATTCTTTACAAGTCAATCAACGTTTGATTACCAAGACTGTAATTCTGAAATAATCTGAACACTAACAAACACTGAAAACCATCTTCTGATCCTGATTAAGATGTTTGCAAAAATCGTATTTATAAAAGGTGAGCATTAGCCAAAATGGAAACTACTGTTCTTCGACAGGTGATGTCTTCTCTACTTCTAAGTGAAGTTGGATTGTGCACATATCTAGGATGCAATTATCAAAAGGTGTGAGACACTCTGGATTCTCAGGATTACTATCCAGCTTTCCTCTCGTTGGGTGGAAGTGCCAGAGATGGGGGAGGAGGGATAAAGAAGGTGTGAGCATGGTATGATTTATTCCTCACGCTTCTTGATGAATCTGCTCTGGGTGGCTAAACTATTTATGAGCCTCAAAGCTAAATTCTGCCAAGCGTCTCTTCTCTTTCTCGCTTCGGAACCCAAATCTAATTCGGCCCAAGTGAGACACACATGCACGTGCATCTCTCTGCAGATGCACTCTTAACACAAAGTCAGGGGAATTTACACCAAAGCACAAGAAAAAAAGCACACAATGATTAGCATTTGTATCAGCCTGTACACAAATCCATATTTCATGAAAGCACAAGTGTTTAGTGTAGCAGGTTTAGCTTCTGTGCAAACCAATACAGAGACAAACTCATATTCTATTATCTCAGCACGCCAGGCCACTTCCATGAATAACTTCAATCTGATACAGACTTTTTTTTCCTTATTTTTTAACCAGACAGCACCCTAAGATTGAAAATCTGGGCTTTCAATAAAAGAAACATTGCAATTTCAAATTAAAGTGATATAAAGCAGCATAGTGTTTATTAGGCTGTAATTTAAATATTTGGTTAGATTTTCTCCCATAAAACTTGTGGAGCTTTTTTGGCATTATTCTTGCATAAAAAATTATTCTAAATCATTTTGTATAACCTTTGGGAGCTTTTAATAATCTATTAGGAACTAAATTGATGAAACTCACATGAAAGTCCCACTCTGATCATATTTTGATCTATTGTAGAAGAGTTTCCAGTGGTCTTTTAACTATGATGATGCTGTTTTTAGCCAAAATTTTACAAAACTGTGTCATTTTCTAGAACATAGTTTATGCAGAGTTGCAGGGGTTAATTAGAAATGTACCTAAATTGTGGACAGGATTGTTGGTGCAGACCAATTCCACCCCTCATCCACTCCGTGTTGCGGAGCAGTGAGTTTGTGGCCCTAAAAGTGTGTTCTTTGCATCCATGTTTTTCAACCTTTACTGAAGCAATGTACACTTATCCTTAAAAAGAGTCACACAGCACACCGGCATCCAAAAATGTGCTTTTTTCATGTGAACAATTTCAAGTTCATTTTTTTTAATTGAGGCAGATAAAAAATTGAAGTTGCAGCTATTTTCCTAAATGTTGTAAAAAAAAGAATACAATAATATTATAAAATAATAATATAAGATATATATATATATATATATATATATATATATATATATATATATATATATATATATATATATATAATATAAAATACATAAAAAATACGCTTTATTTCAAACTACATTTTTCTATCACCTCCTGATTCACAATGATATTAATTAAAAAATACTCAGAAATGCAATTATGAGTTAGATTTTTTTAGAAAACGCCACAAGAAGAATCTAAAAAACACCAAAAACAGAACTTTCATTAGAGTGGGTCTTTAACTAATTAAGGCAAAGTTATAGGAAAATGCCTTTTTTTTTTTTTTTTTNNCAGTATAGTCTTTAGGCTCCTTTGATAGAGATAATTTAACAGCACATTTTCCCACACTATGGGCTTTGTAGATAAGCAGCGTCTCTAATGCAGCATGCAGCCAGCACTACAGATCACTGTCACAATAAAACATACCAAAGACACTCAACATCCATTTCATAATCTCCTAATCAGCTCTAAATCAAAAGCATGCAGTAAAAAAAAAAATCCATAAAGTGTTCGGAGTACCCTTGTGATTGAGACGACTTTTTCTTATGTATAGACAAGACATTAACACACCATGTGAGATCAAAGGGCTGAGGGGGAGACATTGCTGAGAACGTTTTTTGTTTTTTTTAGAACATATGAGGCTTTGTCTAAAGTAGTAATAAGTTGAAACCACTATGTTCTTTATTCTGTGTATGCTGGTACACAATTGTAGACAGAACTTCTTGAAAAAAAGCTTCCCTTTAGGACAGGGGTGTCAAACTCAGCCGTACATGGGGCCAAAATGAAAAATACACCTTAGGTTGTGGGCTGAACCAGATGAACATTTATTGAACACTCTAAAACTACATTTTTAAAACTTTAAAAAACTTTTTAACAATAATTATGAACTAGATAAACAGTGATAATGTAAGATGGATTTGGATGATGAAGATGCTAGTACTGATAGCTGAAGATGCTGAAATTGATAGCTTAAAACGTAGTCAGCTAAAATATTAGCTAAATGCCAAATTAGACAAAAAAAAAAAAAGAAAAGAAACTTAGGTTAGCCAAAACAGCTACCATGTAGATGAAAAAATAGCTAAACTTCAAAATAGCCTAAAAAAAATGAAAAAAGTCTAAATTAGTCAAAACAGCTAGCATGTAGCTTTAATGTTAGCTAAACTCCAAAATAGCCTAAAAAACGTAATAAATGCCAAAATAATACAAAACCCTCACAGAATGCCAATTTTTAAAACTTTAAAACCGTAACTTTTTAACATAATTATGAAAAATAAAAAGGCAGGAATATTATTAAAAACTTGAGAGAACTTTCAATATTTTGCTCTCTGTAAAAATGTATTTTGTCAAAATGATACAAGTTCAAAATAAGTGCAAGATAACATCGGGCCATTAATAAGAATAAAATAAAATGATCTGGAGGGCCGGATATAAATACCAGGAGGGCCGGATCTGGCCCCCGGGCCTTGACTTTGACATATGTGCTTTAGGACAAACCAAATCTAGTTTTATTTAATTCAATCATTAATACTTTTTTGTCTGTAATAGTTTAACATTTACCGTGATGCCAAAACAAACAGGATCTTCAGCAGTGCTACTATGTACATTTTCATTTGGTATTATTTCTCTTCCCTCAGTGACTACTTGATTAATACAAACCACCATACCATGACACTCCCGCCACCATTTTTCATTGATGTAAGGTTGTGCTCCTGTAAAGAGGTTTTTTTGAAAGTAACGGTGGTGAGAGTATGTTTAGCACCAATACTGTTCAGTTATTCTAAAAGACTACCAGTGACAAACTCAATCGGATTTGATGAATTGTTTACTCTTTGGAGAAAGACAGTTGATAGGCAGTTTGTCATTCCATCCATCCATCCATCCATCTTCTTGACCGCTTCTTCCCTTTCGGGGTCGCGGGGTGCCGGAGCCTATCCCGGCTACTGAAGGGCGAAGGCGGGGTACACCCTGGACAGGTCGCCAGTCCGTCGCAGGGCCCCAATCACACACACATTCACTCTCACATCCACACCTAGGGGCAATTCAGAGTCGCCAATTAACCTACGAAGCATGTTTTTGGACGGTGGGAGGAAGCCGGAGTCCCCGGTGAAAACCCACGCATGCACGGGGAGAACATGCAAACTCCACACAGAAAGGTCCCAGCCGGGAGTCGAACCGGGGCCTTCTCGCTGTGAGGCAAGAGCGCTAACCACTTGCGCCACCGTGCAGCCCGGTTTGTCATTCATCAGTTTTAATTATTTTGAAAATCTGATCAAATTACTGTCATGCTGTCACACTATTGACAATGTATAATATTTCTTTGAAAGCCTTAAAATACTTCAGAAAGTATTAGCTTAACTTGCAAGTTGATAGAATAAATGATTGTCTTTCTGCTGCGACCAAAAACCATCCAATATTGTTGACTCTTACATGACTACGGTTACCCAATCAGCTGATCGCTGATTGGGCGGCTCTTTATATTAAGTGCCACTGGCCACCTGGTAGCCTAGAAGTGTGTCAAAAGGGGGGCCATTCTGCACTTGACAACCGCCGTCTACATTCAATTATTACAAAAATGGGCGGTAACATAAAATCTTGAAGATTCTGCCGATGCCTCCCCATGGCGCGGTGACAGTTGTATTTGTGGCAGTAGCATTACAGGGGTGTCAAACTCCAGGCCTCAAGGGCCGGTCTCCTGCTGGTTTTCCAGAAATCCGGCCTCATCTGAGGCTGATTACCTGGACCAGGTGTGTTTAACCTATAACAGGCTTCAATGGCTGGAAAACATGTTAGACACCGGCCCTCGAGGTCTGGAGCTTGACAGCCATGCTCTATGAGCTTTGATGCCAGCTAAAATTGAAAGAATGGTAAAGCAATAAAAAAGGTTGTGATGCACTACGGATTTTAAAAACAAAATACTAATTAAATGTTTCAATTTGCTTCATGAGATGGAAATGTGTCCACTGATGAAAAGGAAAAAGGGGGAGCTTCTATTTGCTGATTACTTGAACAGGTGATTGTGGCCAAAGGAAAAATCAAAGATAGACTTAATGTTTTCTTCTCTCCTCTTCTCAGTCCATGTCTTCATTTGAACACCACTCTCAATCAAATTTCAGGCACACTCAGCATGTTATAAGACAGGTGTGCCTCTGAAATGTCTTTGTTATTAAACGAGAAATGGGTGATTAAAACAGAGTAAACGATTCTTTCACAATTCAATTTCCTTTTTTTTTTTTTGCTGGCTGTTCACCATCACAGCACTAGAAGTTAAGAGGAGACTTTGAGAAGCAGGTGAGTGATAAGAGAAGAATGGAGGCCGTCACAGCAAAGACAGAGAGTGATGGGGACAGAAGATGGGAAGAAGAAAAGGATGAACGAGTAATGATTTGTCAACACAGTGGGTTTGGGAAGATGAAAAAGCAGAAAGATAAGGAATGGGGAAGGGGATGTAGAGGGGGTGAAGTGGGCAGTGGTACTTGCCATTCAAACTGACACCATTACACAACAATCTGATACAAAGGGAATTTTTTTTTTCCTTGCAGTTTTCACTGGCTGTATCCCAGGCTCCCCACCTTCCTCATTATCAACCTCACACCATCTTGATCCCTTGTTTCTTCCCAACCTCAGCCCCATTCTTTAATCTTTCTCTCATTTTCTTTCACAGCCAACGTCTCCCCCAGGACCGCTTGTTTGTTTGTTTGCATCCCAAATAGTCTGAATAAAAGGGCTGTTGTTTTATTCGACAGGTTCAGATTACTTGCAGGCAATGTGTGTTTCCATGCAAACGTGCGAGATACAGCGGCGCGTGGCAAAAGAAGTAATGAATTTCTGGGCAAAGCAGCGACACAGAACAGCTTGCAGATCAATTTTTAATAAGAACGCCGCAGTTCATAAGCTGCACAAAAAGCCAGGGTTCATGTGTGTGTTCGATAAGAGCCCGGCATTTGACTTGCAGAGTAATAAACATATTATAATCAGTGGCTTTTGCTGTGTCTTTTGTGTTTGCATCAGTAACTTGCGTATGCACCTCCTGTGTCGGCGTGATCAGCTAGCCCTTTTATTTTGGAAGCCATATAAATAAAACTGTGGGGAAGAAATAGCAACAATCATCTGTAAAAATGTCAAAGAAGGGTTTTTGTAGAATTGTTTTGCTATTTTGCAGGATTTTGTTGAAAAGGTTAACTAATAAAACACAGATTTTACTTCTCATCTAATCCCTGAAATTAAAATAACACTAGATGGCTAGTTTTATGTATGGGATTGAAAAGTAAAAACAGTTAAATAAACCAAATCACATGAATTCTGTTCAAACTTTTTCATTTCTGGTCATTGGAATCCCACTTTATTCATCCAGTCCACCTTGGCTCCTTGATGGTGGATGATTGATTCTGTTAGGGTGATCTACATTCCATCCATGTACTCACAGGTGGTTCATACCTTTCATCTTGCATGCTCACCTGGTAGATACAAATAACATCACTCTTGCATATTGTGGTAACTAAGCTCAATGTTCATCTGTTTCCCCTCCTTAGCTAGTCCTTCTTGCAACAACTAATATTTATGGAGCTAAATCGGGGCCAATATTATTCGAAACCGAAATAAAATATTTTGAAAAAAATATTAATGTTTGGCAGAAAAAAAAAAGGTTTCAAAACACAAAATTTCAATTTCAAAACTTTTTTTCTCAGTTTCAAATCTTTTTTGAGTTTTGAAACCTATTTTTTTCTGCCAAACATTAATATTTTTTTAAAATATTTTATTTCGGTTTCGAATAATATTGGCCCCAATTTAGCTCCATACATATTTTCCCTCTTTTTCCAACTTGGAAACTCCATAAAAATATAAAATACTCTTAATAAAGTTGTAATTTTACGAGAAAAAAGTTGTACATTTATTAAAAAAAAAAATTCTGAGAATAAACTTGAAGAATTATGAATAAGAGTCAATATTTTACAATAAGTCACATTTTCATAAATTATAAGTTGAGATTTTAGAAGATTAAAGTCTTATTAGGCAATAGTCTGTTAACTAAGGAATATAAATAACAGAAAATAGAATAAATATATTTCAGTGACAGATTGTTCAGTTTCACAAAGAAAATTCTAAGTCTTTTCTTGAATCAATTCATATGTTCCCCCACTTATTCACGCTTCATTTATGGCAGTTTCACGTATTGTATGAAACTGTTGCTTCTCAGGGAGGTGTTGCAGTGCTGAGGTGAATCGGCTACCCCCCCTCAATGACCCTGTATGGAGATAAGGCATCAGCTGACTCAGAAGCGGTTGAGGAAAGTCCTGATATGCAGAAGAAGATAACCAAAGAATAATTGTCATTCGGAGCAGGTGTTTATTATGGATGAAACCAGCCTCTTCTGGAGGAAGATTCCCTCTATTTGATGAAGGATCAAGGATCCTGCACGCGCTCCTCGTTTTAAGGCACAGAGAGACACTCCTCATCTGCGTCATAAAGTACGCCGTTGTATAGTCTCTTATTCTGAATTAAAATAAAAAAGACTCTTTGTTGAGCAAAGCTCCAATTTCCTTAAATAAATGCTTGACAAAGCATGATCAGAAGTGTTTTTCATAAGTATAGATCGATAGCCGCGGGGGAAAGAGAGGCTCTCCGGATTCGGGGCATTCACGGATGTCTCTGGTCCCTAACCCCCGCAAATAAGGGGGGAATACTGTACTGATTTATTAAAAGGACATTAAAAAGAATTTTCAAGAAACTGTTCCTCTTCAGAAGGAGTGGTGCACCATTTACGCCGTCGTATAGTGGCAGAGGTCCAAATGCATTACAGCACATAGATTCCTTATAATTATAAAAAGCATAAATGGTTGCGTTGATGGATTTAGTCGGTGTGTAACATGGATGGAAGCTTCTACAGCTAACTTCACTTTTGAAAAAGCATGGCTTTTTCCTTGTTACATTTCAACTTTTTTCCATGTATTTTATTTTTTTTATGTTGTCCTTAATACTCTGTGGTATGATTCTGCTTCTAATGAAAGAACCCCAAAATGACAGCCTTTCTGTAAGCCATTGTTCTAGAGAGGCGCTGTGAAGATTTGTCCTTGGGCGTGAAAAGTTCTGGAAGAAAGAATATTCCTTTTGATCTGTTGGTGAAAGAAAAGTGAGCCAACTTTTAGGATGCAACAGAAAAAAGTGTCAAAATGTACTTTATAGCATCAGAAGTTTTGTTCACATCACAGGTGGATTACAGCTGTTTACATTGTTTATTGCAATAGAAAGGTACCTGGATTGGAATACTTCCTACAGACTGTTTTAATGAAGAATTTGAGTCCTATCTTCACTTAATTTGGAGCATTATACGTTTACTTCTTTATGATAATTACATTTTATGACATTATTGTGCAAATATATTGGGCTACATTTACAAGATAAAATAATAGATCATAGAGAGATTATAACCAACATCAGTTTCAGCTTCAGTTTACCATAAATTAGGACATTCAAAAGAGCAAAGACAAGGAAAAAAAAACAATGCTCACTTGAAGTTATGACGTGTTTTCTAATGTAGTCGAGTTTCTGAGCACATGAGGTTATCCTGCCAAGCACTGATGAGGCACAGAATAAGAGTGGGTGGTTTGCATATTCACAGCTCCACCCATACTCATTAAAGCCACTACTCTGATTGCATGAGGTCATCAGCAATCATTTTATTGCGGCAAGTCATTTTAAACACACCTCAGCTCAATTTACCAGAATATTCCCGTCACCTCGGGAGCGCATTTATTTGGAGGCATTGTTAATGTGTTCAGAGCCACACAAAATAGTTTTGATGCAGAGCATTTGTACAATGAAATGTTCCTCTCTAACATGTTAAGATAAATGACACAAAACATATTTTTCCAACATTACATACATGACATGACTCAAAAGAAAGCCGTCTTCTTTCCTGTGTTTAAGTCAAAATAAAGACTCACAACTTTATTATTTTAACTGCACCCTTTATTACACACACTCCTTTGAACAAATAGCATGTTTGAGAAAATGAAATACTTTATATGTGTTGCTTTCATGCACAAGTGTGTGAAGTCAACTCTAGTTGTATTGTGTACATGTTGTGGTATTTGTATGAGAGGATTTTGGGAGCCAACAGGTACGCTTGTAACATCAGAGTCTGTGTGTGGACAGGCCCCGACACTTTTAGTGTCACATGGACACCTGACAGTGAGGATTATGAACTTCCAGCAGTTTATGATCATTACAAACTACTCCCCCTGTGATCATCCTCAAATTTATTTTTTTATTTTCTTTTGTGCCCTCACCTCTTCTCTAACACCCTCTCTTCTTCCCTCTTCTTTTTTGTCCAGTTCGACCAAAAACAAAGATATAAATATAATCAAAATAAATAAAGTTTAGCCTAATTTACAAAATGGGTTTATACAAATATAGACCTTCTGTGTCAAAAGATTCCAAACCTCCTGTTGCAACAGAAGCATTTGTCAAACACAAGTGTCTTTTAGCTCTTATCTGTTTGTTCCGCTGTTGGGCAGGAAAAATTAAAATAAAATAAAATAAAGAAAGAGATGCACACAAATCATTCGTTTAAAGTCTTGCAAAAATTCCTGGTAAAAAAAAATGTAAACTGACAAACTTGCATTTTCTCTGTTTCAATTTATGAAAACAAAAGGGCAGTTACTCAGGTTTGTTTGAATGTGTTGACAGAAATCCATAAAAACATTCTGACACATTCTGATTTTTTTTTTCTTTTTTTACATATTTTGACGTGCTGGAGCCACTAATGCATCAGAGTTACACTGGCTAAAATAGGACAAAAAACACACACATTAAAAAAATACTTTGCTGCATTTCGTCTTTAGTTTTTTGTATTTTCATGAATAATTTTATAAGAACTAAAATGTAAAAATAAACAAATATATACATTGAAAAGGCTTCATAATTATAGATTAAACCCGTTTCTTTTTTCAAATATTTTTTTTTCTAATTCACTGTAGTGACTGCCAAAGTAAAACATTGAATGTACTTGTTTTCCAAAATACAATGACAACAAACTCTTATTTATACCCTCTTAAATACATGTAGTTCTGTGTGTTTGTGGGAAAAAGCGTTTACATTTATGGAATACACTTGTGAGGATTGATTGCACTGAAGGGAAAAGGTTGAGGAAAGGCATCTGAGGACATTAACTATGGAGCACTGATTTGATTTGTGTTTAACTTGTGGATCACACAGAACAAGGACCTGCAGAAGATGGACGGTCCTGATTTATCAGCAGTTTCCTCTCCGTCTCCTTTTTCTTCCAGAGACAGCTGCAAAACAACAATTCTTGCAGGTTATACACACATTGTGTCTCTTTCACGCTTGTAAACACCTCTCAGTGTAACGAAATTTTGGATCTCATTCTAGCCAACATGGAGCGCCGCTGACCTTTCATTACACATGGCCGCTCCAACAGGTAGGTTACCGTGTTAAACCTCCATAAGACTTTGCCGGGAGCCCTCCGACCTTATCATCCTCTGCTGCACTGCAAGAGCATGACACGACTGCAAATGGAAAGGCGCCCTTCAAGGATCGAAAGTGGCAAAAGAATTTCCCACTCCAATTTCATTTCCTCAAAAATAAAAACAAAACCATTAACACGGTGTGAGTTTTAGCACTGATATGTTGAACCATCTTTAATTGGAATGTCTCTGTACTTCTGTCTGCACTGCAGCCACTGACACTTAATCAAGCAGGAAAAAATACTTCAAATGTCATAAAAAAAGGCATCGTTAGTCTTCTCAGCCAAGTCAGTGGTCATCAAATGAGTGTGTAAGACAAGAAATGCAGAAAGACGTGCAACTCGTCATTTAGTAAAGCAACAGTAATTGGCACCATCATTAAAGCAACAGGACAAATCTGTATGTGTGTGTGCACATCAAAAGTTTCTTTCAATTTGTAGAACACAAATAAAAATATGTTAGTGCAAATTTACATCATAAGAAGGTCACTTTATGTAGGTACTTGTGCTTTTGGAAAACAAATTGTTCATGATCTTTTCTTGTTTTTTCATTTGATGGTTTTGTTTGTTTTAAAAAATAGAGGAAAGACAATTTCAATTAATCTTTGAATAATGCACTCACAAAATGTAAGTATTCATGCTCTGAAATTTGGTTATTTAAAAGCATGTTCAAAATTATCTGGAAATAATATTCATTAGTGCTACATTTAAAAAATAAAAGCACCACATTTGTTGATTAAAATAGGATAAATTAAATTAATAGTAAAATATGTTATCATAGTTTTTGTGTTTTTTTCTAAACACTTATTAGTTACTTGCTGGTTTGGGGTATTCTTTTTGCTGATGCTATGAAAAAAAAATAAATTAAATGTTCATGTTGGACTTGATGATAAAAAAATGACTTGTTCCAATGGAAGATCTCATCAGTGAGGAATTGCCTAGCTTTGTCAGTTGTCATTCATTTAAAAACCTCATAATTAAAAATAAATGCAAGAAAATAAACATTTTTGTTCTTTTTTTTTAATCCTTTAAGTCAATTTTTAATCCTTTAAGTCAAATATCTGTGTTCACCTTTCGGCACATCCCGAGGAGTTGACTCAGCGAATCAACTTTCACACAGGTGGTCTGGCAGAGATTTTTTCCTGACAATTCTGCATCTTGTCCTGGCCAGAGACCTTTGTAGATTCCAGATGTGTTCGGCCTGCCATATTGTCTGGTGGGCTTGTGACTTGATGACGTGTAGGTTCCGAGTGGTCTGGACCAGTGGACCACCATCACATGACATAGGATTTAACACACATGCACCATTACTATGCATTAAGTCTTCCCGAAGTGAAGAACTGAGGGGGTCCGAACAAGTACACAAGTATTCACAAAAGGGGACGCAATGTTTTGGAATCAACTGCAAAAACCATGACAACAAAACAATCCAAACAGGAGTAATTATCACAGGATATTAATCGCATTTTAATAGAGAGAAATCAGGCTGGATTAGGTTTATTGCCCACTCTGGGAAGCAAACCCAGGTTTCCCAAAAATGATGTTGATCACACAGCATAAAGGGCTATATAAAAATAAGTCTAATAAATTTAAGTGGATGTAAACAGTTTTTCCTGCACAACAGTTATTTTCTCAAAGCTGGCCTTGCTGAAAATGTGACCTTTTTGATTCCTAGTTTCAAAAACGAATCATCTGTTGCTCAGGCCCTTGTTCCCTTTACAGATAAAACTATATAAAAATGACTTAACGGAATGAAATAGTCATCAAGTGACATAGGATGTAATATAAAATGTCTGCTTTTTGTCCACCAGAAAAATGTTAAGGGGCATATTTTTATTCCGTCTAGCGACTTGTAGCTCACGGCTGGAAGTGAAGTTGATTTGGTAACAGTGTGTTTATTGAGTCGGCAAAAGTGTGGCAGACTCATGACTTAAACATGAAGTAACCATGCTGTACTGCAAGTGTGCGAACTCTGTTGTTATGAGTGTGTGTGTGCAAGAATATATTATGGCACTTTTCATTTGGAGTTGAAAAAAGGGACCGTGCTAAACCCATTACAGAAGTCTGCCCCTAAGACACATCTGTATCGCCCGCTCCCTAACTGGGTCAGGAATACACATCCCTTTTCCCAGTTACTGTTTCCAATTGTAAACAGAGACAACCTCTGATTCTCCCTGACTCAGTACAGTGGTAATGGCAAAAAAATGTCCACGGCTGCCCATCAAAGACCCAATCCAACAGTCCTTCTGATGTGTTCGACCAAAACAGCAGACAGGGTTTAAGTGAACACGTAGACCCAAGGAGAGTTTTATGTCTGGGCTTAGAGGTCTGAAGTTAACACAAGTTAAAAATCTACCTATTTTAAAATATAAAAAGGGAAAGGTTTACTGTCTGACATATATCTTCTTTAAAGGCAAGAATTTTGAGTCGTAAACTGGTCCATAGCCCCTGGCGGCTTTCCTGTGCCCCCATCATGCAGCAGCTGAATGTAATTACATCATGTCCTATCCAAGCTGTTTCATCTAACATAAAGTGGCTAAAGGCAGCAGGTTAAGAGCTTTCAGCAGGATCTTTTGATGTGGAGGGGGTTAAGTGGGGTTAAGTCTGCAGACAAATTATACATGTGCCATGTACTGCATATGGACACATATTCACACTAAACTTCTTTTGCAGATGCATAAGACTTTTCTGTCTAGAAGAAAAGGAGATTTTGAGACTTTGCAAGACAGGGAACAAAAGATACAGAAGTCAGACTTTTTCTTCCACACAAGGAATGCAATTTTAAGGTTAATTTTCTTCCATTATTAGATAAATGCCACAAGAAAATGTTAAAAACACTATTTTTATTGGAGTGGGTCTTGAGGATAACACACTGCAGTGTGTTTAGCTGCACAGATGTTCACAAACACAAATAATAACCTGTTATCTTGGTTCTTGACCCCAAGTAAATTCAAAGAGCTGACAATATTAAAGGTTTAGAGCACTTTGTTAATTCTCTTTTTTTCCAAAAACAAAGGGCACTTGAATCTTCTCAAACAATACAACGCTCCACCTGGCGATCCATTCATAACCCTGTATTAGACGGGGAGTTCTGATGGAGTTACACTGAAGATAAGAACTGGAAAGTAAAGCAAGGGCTTCTGTCTTGTCTGCCTTTTAGTTACATTATTATCTAATGTGACATGTGACATTTTCTATCGGGGCGAGCTTCTTGTTACCAATTCAAAGCATGATAGTGGAGTCGTACAGTAAAAGGAGCATTTATCTCAAAACACATTCAGTGTGGAGTTTTTTTCCCCCTTTAGTGAATGCGTGTACTACAAAGGTAATGGAAGACAAGGCTACGAAGCAAAATGGTTTCAAAGGGGTTAGAATGAGGTCATCAAGAGAGAAGAAAGAGAGGCTCTCTGTGAGCTTTAGAAACCAGAGCAGTCTCCATGGAGAACAGCCAAAGTGTGCCCGGTCTCATGGAAACTATATAGCATGCAAATTAAAAATAAATACTGTTAGCAAGATGACGGAAAATACATTTAGTTTTGTTTTTTAAACCAACTTTTGAAAAGTAGATTACTTGTACCTTTATTTACCAACCTATTGGGTTCAAATTAACACCTACAAATATGAAGTCCCATATTTGGAAAACCTACCTAACTTTTGTTTTCATTTCTCTCTCTTTTTTTTTCTTTGAATTAGATGCAATATTCAAACTGTGAAATAATGCTTTAAATAAATGCATCACAACGACGTACTAGTCTTGAAGATGAGACAAAAAAAAAATCTAACCAATCTTGCAAAATAATATGATCTTTACAAATGCTGGCAAAAATAATAATAATAAAATATCTGTGCTGCTTTGAGACATGCATGTGAATCCTGCATGCAGAGCATCATTAATGTTGGCAAAGCAACAGTTCATTAATTTGCATAATGAGTTATAAATTAAGATATGAGAAAGGAGTGGGCTTAAGGGGATGTTTATAAAAAATACTACAGTTGAGAAATAATATAAAGTGATGGCAACTTTAAAAGCTTTTTTGTCACATTTTAATCATTTAGCTGGCCAAATTGTCTTTGTTTTTGTAATATTTAAAAAAATCAGTTGTGGCATCAGTTTAAAATTCCAAAATTAATTTTCGTGGTTTTTTTTAGGTTTATGTCCTTCAGGGAACAAATCTGTGAACCTTAATGAATGAATCCCAGCCTTAAGCCATTGTGTTGGTTTGTGCAAAAACTAAGTGAAGTTTTTGAATATTATGGGGATTTTTATACAAGCTGTACCAACAGACCATGAATGAAACTCTTGCAGCCAGAAAGCAAATCCGATTAAAAAATTTCATGAAAGTCTGTGCTTTAAAATCACATTTTAAAATATCAAATGAAAATTGCAATGGATGGAAACATTTATTTCATTTTCCAAATCCTTCTTAAGTTATCTGGATAAAAACAGGCAGATGTTAACCCCTTAGCCTCTAGGGGGCACCACAAATAGGACAAAATTTATATACACTCAACGCAATTTGAAAGCGTTTGCTGTGTTGATCTGTTGTTGTGAAGAGGGAGCTGAAAGGCAAAGGCTCTTGATTTACTGGTCAATCTATGTTCCTGCACTCACCAATGATCATGAGCATTGGGTCGTGACCAAAAGGATAACATCCATGATAGATGTGGCTGCAGGGTGGCTGGGCACTCTGGTGAACATATAAGGTGAGGAGCTCAGTCACTCAGGAGGAACTCAGTAAAAGCTCTTCTACCAGTTGAAGGGGTTCAGGCATCTCTTTCAGATGCCTCTCCGAGGCGTGTTTTGGGCAGTTCCTCACGAGGGGAGGCTCTAGGGAAGACCCAGGACATTCTAAGCTGGCCTGGGACCACCTCAAGCTCCTTCAGCAGAATGATGAAAGACTCTGCAATTTGATGAAGGTTTTGTGGAGATCTCTGCCTTAAACTGCTGCTTCCATAACTTAGGCCAGGGTCTGCAACGTTCAACACATAAAGAGCAGTTTGGGTCGATTTCTCACCAACCAAAACCCGGGAGACACAACGTCTTCACTCGCCCTTTAGAAAAATAAGATACAGATTTATATTTATGTTTTTGCTGTTGACATGATACACTTAAATGAACTATTGTGTGTTTTTTTGCATAAATAAAATGTAAACATAAAGAGAAAATAGCTTTTTTTAATATGTAATTGTTCAGAGCTTTGCATGACTTCCTTTCATTTGTTCAAATTATAACTGAATTGAATAATAACCTAATGTTCCCTTAATATTGGTTGCACTTACTGACAATACATTGATTTTCCGTAATAAACAAAGCTCAAAATGAAGTCAAAATGTGTCAGTATGACGTTGATAAACTACAAAGGATTCCTTGACAATTACGGCTACTGTTGTTAGGATCCTCATTGAATGTTCCATCATGTTCTTCAACTGTTTGTGAAGTGAATGAGTTGAATAGAGTTTAAATTAATTGACTTTTTTTTTAAACTTTACTACTTACTTACTTTTTCCCTTATAGTTGCTTTTTAATTTTTTTAAACATTTTATTTTAACCAAAGAGCCACAAGGGAGGTGTGGGTTAATGTAAACAAGGTGTTGTAGTTAGCACTCTTTCCTCACAGTTTGCACACTCTTGCACGTTTTCTGAGCACTCCGGCTGACTCCCATAGTCCAAAAACATACCTCACGGGTTAATTGGTGATTTTAACTTATTTGTTACTTAAGTGTTTGTTGTTAATGTGGCTTGTAACATGATGGTTCCAGGTGTGCCCCGTCTTCACCTTTCAGTAACTAGATAGGCTTTAAAAACTATTACCTTGGATGATTTTGCTTTTCTTTTCAGATTTGTAGTCTTTTGCAATGAATTAAGCATGCAATTTAGGCGTGTTACTTTAGAATTATATTATTTTTTGTCAGTCCAAGTAAATTGCTAACTAAGGGTGCCACCAAATAAAATCTTACCTAGGAGCATCACATCAGTTGGAGCCAGTTTAGCTCCTTTTGCAATCACTTTAAGCATCATGTTGGATTTGTCCCTTAGTCTTGGAAACTTTTTTCCTATTAAAAAATAAAAATAAAAAATTAATGCCCTTTAAGAGACCTAGACCTATTTATTACCATACCAACATATTTATTATGAGTCACCACCCAGCTGGCTCTAGTGGCTCTGAGAGTTTACCCTCAATTTGGTTAAAAAATGGTCACATTGAGACTGATTTATCCACAGCTTTTTACAAATATCAGTACGGTTAGTACAAACAACAAATTTAAATTTCTAAGTTTATTTATGTTTTGCACACCTGTAATAATGAAAAGATAAATAAAGACAGTGCTCCATTAAGTATTCTGAGCTCAGAATGGAAGTTAAAAATGAAGGACTAGAATAAATCTAAAGAAAAGCAAGAATTTCCCATCATAAGACTGTATTTAAGATAAAGTGAAACGACAGAAATCCATTAAAAGAAGAAAAATAGAAGATTTAGTTTGCAGCAATTAAATATTAAAACAGTCCAGGTGAGTTTTTGAAACCACATCAAAAGCTGAAAGGCAGAGAGTAAAAAAAAGAACGAAGTGACAGTAGACAGGTGGAAAGGACATAAGGTTTGAGATGAGAGGGACAAAGAAGGGAAACATGCAAGAGCTGGAAAAAGGGCAAAAGGTCTCAAAAACAGCAGTTAGGAAGAAGCAAAGCACAAGACCTGAGCTAGACAGTCATGCACACACACACAAGGCTTTTCAGTAGGCTGAGCACATAGGCCTGATAGTGCATCGTAATTAATATTTCATAGGTTGTTTTCTGCAGGTGAAAAGAAATAAGGAATAAATGGAAAGATGGTCTGGAGGGAAGAAAACTGAGGCTACTTGTAAACTTTTTTTTCATGCATTTGTAAAATAATGCCATTTTTAAACTAATGTTAATTTATATGAAACCAATTTTACTATTTTTTAAATTAGCTTTATGATATTTGTTAACTATTATCAGCAGCATTCGTGGTAGCAGTAGTGGTAATATATTGAAAATAACCAGACTGTACAAATTTGATCAACAAGTAAAAATTCTCCACTTTGTCCTTTGAGTTGTGTATATATGTTCAAAAACAAAACTATGTTTAAGAAAGAAAATGCTTTAAACATCTTTACAAAAGAACTTGTGGCCAGATAAGCAGCAAGAGAAAACAGAAAACATTGGAATTTCAAGATAAAACACAAGGATGGCTTGACTGTAGAACATTAAATTACCATTCTAATCATCTTTTGATGTGTTGCTAATTTGTTCCCAGTGGATTTTAATTACAATTATAATGTTTTTAGCTAAAATCAAAAAACATGTGTCGTCCTCTTGGACATAGTTTTTACAATAGTGGCAGGAGTTCATCAGAAATTTGCCTCTTAGTTGTGTGTGGGACTGTCAGACTGACAGTGTAAGCCAGCACTCATTTCCCATCAGCCTTTTGCTTACACTCTCGCTAGCTTACAGTCCCTCCCAAACCCAAGCTAACAAAAAAATGTTTTCAGTGGAATGGAGTGGATCTTAAAAATTGGTGAATCGCTATCAATAAAACCGATATTCAAAAGCACTACTTTAGATTTGTAGTGCTCCTTTCTTCCTTTTTAAGAGAAGTCACATTTAAAAGTATTTCATTATTTTAAAATTATTTAAGAAAGTGAAAAATGCCCAAGTTCCACCAAATATTCACAATCTAAGTTAAAATCATCCGAACATAAAACTCTAATTACCCAGCACCCAATAATATTTTCTTTCTTGGAGTTGTGAAAATACTCTCGTTTCAGATTTGTGCACAAATGCAGTTTTGTGTGTGAGTAACAAGTGATTTGTGCATAATTCTTAAAGATTTGTGCATATAGGTAGCTCAAGCTGTTGTAATTTTAAATTATGCTTGTGTAAGTTGTATTTTGTATTATTTTTTAATTTAATAATTTTTGTACTTGTGCACAAAATATTTTGTACAAGTTACAAATCAAGAATTATGCATGCACAAATCCAAAGTTATGCACAAATCAAGAATTCCACACACACAAATCGGTGTGACACTATTTTCTCTCCATACTTTAATGGTAGGTTGGCTGGAAAACATTTAGGACACCTTCCCCCGAGGCCTGGATTTGGACATCCCTGTTCCAATTTATTTATTTGTTTATTTTTTCAATCAGCATTTTTGTGACTGACTAAACTGGTAGAAGTCACACACATCTAACCTTTCCCGATCTTGTCGCCCCACAATCACGAGTCTTCTATCATTTTAGTCCGTCCTTTATTGCTTGGTTCACATGTCTTGCAAGCACCTGTTGCCATAGGCTGAATAAGGCATAGCTAATGTCACAATATCGCAAAAAATATATAGAAAGCATGACAAACAGCAACCCAGGCGACCAGAAAATCACACAAAACCTAAAACAAGTAAATGCAACAAGATTTTAACGAGACCTATCTGGAGAAGTCAGGAGCCATGAAAGTTGTAGCAGAAAAATCGTTGGAATACTGATTCACATTTGCAGCAAATCAATCAATGAAGAAAAGCAGCAAGTAAATTTGTTTACCCAGCTTATTCACAACATGTTTGGCCTCAAGCATTTTGTGTCAATCAGTTCACATAAAAATTAAATACCTGAGTAAATAAATAAATACTAAACTAAATAAATGCAGCAGCATGGGATAATGAGAAACAAGTTGGTCATGCTGCCACACAAAGGCTGGGCTGCTCCTCCGGTGGGTTCTCCGCTTCTATTACTTTGTTTTAGGCAAACTTTCTGTAGGAGATCCCCAGCGGCCGCTCTCCTCCACCAGCATTTATGAAAGAGACACAGCAGAAAGTGTCTGAGTGGCATGGGGTCTCTGGAGCTACTTAGATCAATGGGGGTCCTTTGAGGCTCCCTCCATTGCGAAAAGGCACAACATCCAAAAGGAGGAGGGGAAAATAGATTACCATAACATTAATAAAACAAACTGTAATCAAGAACAAGCACAAAAACAAAAGGCTGTAGCCATGTTTTCCCTCAGGAAGTCTGGGTTACTGTGTGCTTATGGCTGCTGTTAGCCACATACACATGCAAGCATAGTGGGATGCACCCATGCTTGTAATGGCATTGTTCCGAGAAAGGTTAATTCATCCCAGTTGAGCATGCTGTGATGGAGGCAGAAAAATATACCAGAGAGATGAGAGGAGCTGGAAGGCAAAGAAAAATGCCAGAAGGTTGTAAATTAATACAGAAGTGGCGAGAGACGGACATAAAGGCATGATGCTATAAGGTTCATCTTAGGTGTAAAAATCTGATTAAAATGGTTGTCAAGGATTCTCTTTGAGGGAAAAAAATGAGGTACATAGGTTAATTATGGAGGTCAACTGATACAATTTGGAGAAAATTTGAAATTTACAGTATGTAAGGTTTGATTATATCTGTTGGTACAAGTAGATATGGAATTAATATGCATTTTCATTCAATTTAATTTGTCTGTTATATTAAAGCAAAGCTTTTTGTGATTGGAAGTGGAAGAATATAAATACTTTAATAATAAACATTACTTTTTAATTAAGCGTGTATTCAGAATGAAAATGTCTGTTGGTCCAGATAGAGTCTGCTTATTTTGGTCTGGATCAAATCCTGAGTCTTGTGTTTGGTCTGTATTTAAATTGCTATTAAGGCAACTTTTTGGTTCCAGAAGAAAGCTTGTAAACAAAACCACGTAACTAAAGATCTCTTTATTCATTGGCCAGGAATTACGAGGGCGGGGTAAAGCAATAAGAGACAGAATAATAAAAGTCCTATGCTTTGCAATCCTTGTTTGGATTGTGTGCTTAATCAAACTTTATATATTTGTTGACCGATTTTGAACGTCTGTATCAACGTTAGGTAAAACACTATTTGCTACTTTAGTACGACAAAGACATCCTGCAAGGTGGTTGCTAAGGAGACGCTGGATAAGAAGGCATACTGATAAGTGTCTATGATATATAGATTGTTGGAAAAGCAGTGTGAAAAGCAAGGTGTATCAAGTCAAAAGACGTGTTAATGAACCTGCATTCATCAGACCACATTTAATTGAGTTGGTGTTGCATCGCTTCTCCACGTTGGTTTGCAGCTGTGTGTTTACGTCATGTAAAGATCGGCTACATGGTCGTTTTGGCTGTTTTTCGCTCCGAGCATAGAGCCTATTCAGACTGAAGAAACTCAAGCGAACTGGAGTTCAGTCCAGTTGGAAACAAACTGAAACTACGTTAAAAATGGGTCCAACAGCAGTTCCTGGATTCAAACAAGGGTTTGTGTGGTTTTATTCAGACTGAAGATTTGTTCTGGATTATTGGGGTAAACAAACTCCGGCTTGCTTTGGGTCAGTTCTCCGGAATACAGGGGAGCATCAGGATTCCTTGCTAGAACGATGGAGTCTTTCCTGCAAAACAATAAGTGGACCTCAAGCACACAAAGAACAAAACAAAGAGGAATATCTTAGTCTGATCTTGGTGTTGATCTGGCTCCTTGGGTCAGGATGCAGACACTCAGGGGACAGGAGGACAGGGCTGACCTACACACACGTAGGGTTTGTTCTGCAGTTGGGGTTTCATTTTTGATGTATGGGGAGGGTGTTTTTGTTTTTATTGTGCTGTGTCTGCTCTTATATGAACAGGACGTTGAAGTGTATTTTTAATATGAAAAGTGCTTTATGAATAAATTTGAAATGCGTACAGTCTGAATACACCCTCAGACTAGTTGGAGATTCAACCCAAACTAAGACAAGACACATTATTTACCTGACCAACAATCTTTTGCAGTAAAACGTGTCTTCTCTGTTTTTTTGCAATGCTGTAGATTGCCATTTATGAATCTCTCTCAACCAAAAGGTTGAAGACATTATCTTACATACATCTCCTAGACGTGGGACGATAAACCAGGATCACATTGGGAATTAAACATTTAGAAAATGAACACACCATTGACTGTTTATGAGAACTAGACTGACCCGCTGGCTCCAAGAAGAGAAAATCCTTCCATCAAGAAATAACAGGTGTTACATTTGTCAGAATGACATTCATGTTCAGATACCTTTTTCTTAGCATGTTCTTGCTAATCATATAATTTTCTTTGTCGCAAGTTATTCAAGTTATAAACTGACCTATCAGACGCCTCAGTAAAAGCATGTGGCGCCTCCTCACCTTCATGACAGATTCTCCCAAGCCTGCTCTCAGTGGAAGGGGTGTTAATTTTGTACAGGTTTACTCCTGATTGGTGACAGTAGTTTCCATAGTAACATTAACTCAGACCAACTCGGGCCAATCACTGTCATCTGGCTCCAACATGGCGACATCCATTTTGTGAAAAAATAGCCTCTTAATTGGCTTCATTTCGCTGGAGTCGGAGGTAAGGCGCTCTCCAGTTCTATATATACTGTCAATGACAAACACACATGTGTGCTTGCTTGTTTCTTTTTAGATTCTGTCTGTGCAATAAGAAAAAAAACTCCTCAACTAATTTTCCGATTCTTCATGAAACTGTAAGACAGCATTAATTCAAACAAAAGCAAAACCAGCATCTGGTCCGATCTTAGTGAGGCATGACAGCTAAAAGCAGCTTTATCTTGTTCGGTTCTGATTGTATGGTCCACCAGCTTATTGCTTCCTGGAGATCTTAGAGCTCTTGGTTTGTAAATCAAAAAGAAATCTGACAGGTATTTGGGTCCCACACCACTGATTTATGAGCTAGAACTAGTGCTTTGAAATCAATGAGATATTTAACTGGCAGTCAGTGTAAAGACTGAAGGACAGGGATGATGTAATCAGTCCTCCTGGTTCTGGTTAAAACTCTGGCAGCAGCATTCAGAATGAGTCAGACTTCTGCCTGCAGGAAATAGAGGATTGAATCATCTTCTCTTTTTTACATGAGTTCTTGGAGACATACTGTTTGATTAAAATGAGAAAATGCTGATTTACTTGTGGTCTCAATGTGAGGACTGAAACTCCAATCATAGTATTATTAAACCATGATTTTTTTTTTTCTTGATTGTTGCTTTTTTCTCTACAAATCAGCTCTTAACTTCACTCTTTTTGTCTTGTTTCTAAAAACATTGACTTTATCGCCGTTTACCTGATAAAATTTTACTGCATCCAGGAGTTTCCCAGCAGCAGCAACAGAGAAAGTAATGGATCATGGGGTTTGGTATTAGAGATGTATTAAACTGGGTGTTGTCTGAGAAGCTGCAATATGAAAAGAAGAATGTGTACTTGATTTGATCCAAAGGGAATGTGTGCATGTTTGAAAGTAGAGGTTCAGGAGCCCTAAGGCACTTTGCATAATGTGGAGACTCATCTGGAGGAAAGCCCTGCCTTAAATACAAGGCAGGGTATCAGATCAGATCTTGAGTACAAGATCTAATCAATCTATAGACAAATTGGAAGCCATCTTAGAAATTGTAAATGTCAATCAATCTGCTCAGACATCATTTTTGGGGTATTTTCGATTTTAAATGTGAAATAAATTTTAAAATGCAACAGCTAATTCACTTGTAGTAGTTTACAACTGTGAAAAATAAATAATGCTACCAACTGAAGAGAAAATTAGGAAATTATTTGGAGTTGAAATAACTATATTTTACGATAAAGATAAAGAGGACAGATTTGATTTTATAGCAGGACCCGTAATGGGCATGGTATGTGTTGACTCCACTTGCGGTTTCAAACCAGCCAAATCGAGAAAGTGAAGTTTTCCCCTTAAGACATAAAGTTGACACACAATGAAAAATAAAAAGGCAATATTATCCCTCAAAAGGTATTTGATTTAGTGTAAATTTTCCAATTATTTCTTTCTCAATTGTGTAGAAATGTTTCCTTTGTGGATGTTTTCCTTTTTTTTTCAGATTGTGCAAACTATTATGTTGTTGTTATCATGGTCCTCAATTTTCTAAACTTAACCCTAATAATAACTTGCATAAAGTTTGCTTACTCGATCAAAAAGTTCCTAAAAAAACGAATTGAACACAATTGCTCCATGTTTTCTGCCCTGTAATTCATCATCACTCCACTAGGGGCAGTAAAAGGGATTTTCATGTCCTTTCAAAATGGCTGCTTCCATTAAATCCCAGACTCTTTTGGAGGGGAAAAGTTTTGCCAAGTTTCAAAACTTCATGGTGAGAACAACTCGTTATTCATTTCTTAAATGACTAATTGCTCTATTGAAATAATGCAACATTTCTTGATATTTAAGTCTTTATAATACAGTTACACCAAATGTGTTAAAAATGTATTTTTCAAATCTGAGACAGAGGAGTGTTTTTTCTCCTGAACACTCATGTCAATATTTTTCACCTTAAAGCAACATTGCTGTTAGCAAAAAACTACTAAAAATCAAGGAACATATCATAATTAATACTATTAAATATTTATATACTGAAGATTTTATTGTAAGATTTCATTGAGGGTTTAAAAAATACATTTTAATTCACAAATAATTGAATTTTTCACATCTCAAATGATGTGGTTTCACAGGCCTTCGCTATAGACTTCAACCATATAAAGTGACAGTTCATCAAGTCCACTAGCATTTACTCATAAACCTTGTTCAGCTCCATAATATCCCATTCAACATCGCTGTAGTCAGTACCGACTTTCAATCTTCCACTTTAAAAAAACATTTCCTTCCCTTGGATAAACTTACTTTGTCCTGATAAAATTGCTCATTTTTAACTCAATTCCCGAACAAATGGTGTCTACATATAGAGACAGAGAGATGAGGACACATCCCTCCCTTGGCTCAGAGCATACACTGTGAGCAGACGGCAAATGAATGCATCTTCATTGAGATTCAAGGATGTTGTTGGGTTTTGTGTACACTACAGAGCTTTCTGCTGTGACTGCAGCATATGGCCAGCTTAATCAAGTTAACATATCCCTGTGCCCTTCTTGTTAAACACAACCAAACGGACTCTTTTTTTTTTCCATGAACATCTTCATAAATTCAACCATTATTATAATCATTAAGCTGCTTCAGGAATAAGACTATGGGTGGCACTTACTTAACTAACTTGGCGGGTATTTACTACAGTCACATATGGGGCTGTTGGAGGACGAGGCAGATAGTTTGTCCAATTGTCTGTGCTGGATTCTATCTAATTTTATTTAAGAATGGAATATCTAACAGGTGTAAGTGGGTTTTCCACTAGAATATGCATATAGCAAAAATGAAAAGCCTTTCAAAGAGACCCTGAAAACATGTAAATTATAGAAGCTTGAGTCTCTATGTGGTCACCATCTATGTTTTTGTCTGCTTTTTATAATGGAAATGATGTGCAAATGGATTTCAGCAAAGCCAATACAACCAATCGGTTTCCAAACAATCCCTTTTCTCCTTTCCAATTATCTTTTCCCTTCTCCTTTCAGTGGAAGATGAGTCTGTAACAAATGTCAGACTGTGGATTTAAACACATTTCAGCACAGCATAGCAACGTCTTAGAAGGTGCAAATCTAAAAAAGGAGTGGAAACTGTCTTTTCCTTGCATTGTCAACCCCAGAAAAAGAGAGCAGAAGAAAAAGGAAAGTAGATAAGGACAAATCCAGGAGAAATTCATTGGTCATGGTGGTGATGGCAGACGGGAGAGATTGGAGAAGGTGGGGCCGGGTGTTTGGAATGAGGGGGAAATTAATATTGTGAGGAGTGGGCTGTCAGAAAGGGTGATAATAGCAGGAGGTGAGGTGATTATAGCCTAGATGTTGGGGGCTGGCTGTGGGCTGCCAGGGCATGCTCCTGTACACATGGACAAACATGCACTTAAAGAAAGTTGTCTCTGGGCTGATCTACAGTACAATGACTCTGAAACTTCAACACCTCAATAATAATTATGGTACATTTAATTTGAATTCATTTTAAGTCTTCAGAAGGACACTTACAGACACAACAAAATTAAGACGCTCCACAGTAGCAGGAAGGAGGAATGAGTGGATATGAAAAGGTGATCTTCTAGATGGCTTTCAAGGTATTCAGAAGGAATTAAAGTGTGAAGTGTATTTTGAATTTGACTGGCGTACAGCCAAGGTTGTCTAGGACACACGTGTTAAAAAATACTAAATGTGTTTGTGGTTAAAGGGGTTGAGAGATGGACAAAGGTGGTTGATATTTCAAACAAAATATGCAGACTAAGTTATGTCTACATAGTTGTGAAAATATAGTGTCATGAATGATACTTGAGAGGAGAGATTTTAACTTTAAAGAGGCATATATTGATACCAACAAGAAGAGGGTTAAGGTTCTGTTTTATCACTGTTAAGTTAAACAAAGTTCAAGAAAAACCAAGGTCTCATTTCTGAAAGATTATCAGTGAAGAGAGTAAGGAAAGAGCTGGGTGTCATCAACAAAACAGTGGAAACGGAGCCTAAATTCAGGGATCATTTTCCAAAAGAAAAAAGGAATAAACAGACACCTCGACACACTTGCTGAACCACTGCCTACAATTATATTTATTACTAGATTGGAAATCACGTGACCTACGGAGTGACAGACGTGCAGCATTACTATGTATCGACTCTTCCCGGGTGATGAACGGAGAGGATCCGAATTACCACGCGAAGAACCACAAAAGGGAACGCAATGTTTTGCAATCAACTTCAAAAACCTTGATGACAAAATAATCCGATCCAGAGGAATAAATCCCATTTTAATAGATAGAAATGCAGCTTGCTAACTGTGACCTTTGTGCTAAAGTCGGAGATAGCTTGGTTCTTCGATGTATGTTTTTATCAATGTTTGACGTTTGAAAACATGGTTGATGTTCTTCACACGTATTTATGTGAGACCAGAACAAAAACTGATGTAAATTCATGTTGGCAACACACAATGTGTGCGGTTAAGATGCACGTTGCTGTGCTGGTAAAGTAGCATGTAGCTACTTAAAGAGCCTACAAGGCTGAATCCTGTTTTGAGCTTCTTTCTTGGTCTCACAGACCAGAGAAAGCCAGGCTAGAAAATGCATCACTAGCTTTCTGCTCAGTGGCATAAACACTGCAGAGAGCAGTTGTTAGGGAAGGAGCTGTGGCCCAAAACTTTAACCTGACACAACATTTACTACTATTATTACTGAGGTTTGAATCTTAACAGTTTAGCAGATGGATTTGAAGTGATGATCCAAGTTCTTAAGTTTAGAAAAATGTTTTTTGTATCAGCTAACGATGCCAGCTGGATCATTATATTAATGTATGGGGTCCAGATGACCCCACCCTTATACTGATGTGTGATCCCTTCCATGACAAAGGTGGACAGGATTTTATGTCTGCCACGGACACCGGTGATTCTACTTATTCTTGGTCACTTTGTAACTCCTGTAACTGGTAAAAAGCTTGCCAAACTCTGGCCGTCTTGCAGCATCTCTCACACTACTGAGAAGTGTATTCCCTACTGTAATCCAAACACTGGTGCTTTGAAAGCACTGTTTCTATCTGCAAGAAACCAAAGACAAAATAAAGGCATCTTTCTGTTTAAATCCAGTTAAACAGAAACCACTAGTATCTTCAATGCACGATATATATTCATGGAAAATTGATCCAGCCCCAAGATAATAAAAAACATCTGGAAATGACTTGTATCAAGGAAGACTGCTTTCTTTTCTGTCTTTGTATGTGCTCTACACAAACCTTTAGAACATGTATTGATAAAAACACGCACAAAACAACATTTGTCATAAATATCACTGTCCTTTGTCTTGCACGGTGTCAGTTTTTGTTCTCGAGAGGATTCAATGAGTGAAGAATGGAAAGTGAAGATGTTATCTAGTTTTCCGCATCATTAGCATCAGGCATGGCATGGTGTAATGTTGCGTCTCTAATGCCCTCAGCCAGTCATGTTCACTAATGATGTTGAATCACACGACAGTGAGCCTCCAACACACTGGTGATGATGGTTTTCACTGGTTGGCCATGTTTTTCATGGGCATACTCAGTGAGAAACACTTAAATGGTAATTATTGCACTGCCACAGTGACATTGAGGGGGGCCTTTGACAGTGACGGGGGCCACACCTGTCACGCAGCATGCTGAAATTCCTTCAGAATCATCTTTTTAATTTCTACTTAGTTCTTATCCATCCTGGTTTACTGAGGCTTAAAAATTAGACATTATTATCATGTCGGATTCTCTCAGAATATTGTTTGACCTTTCTCCGGCTTCTTTTCATATGTACGCTTTCAGATATTTCTTCTCTTTCTTCCAACACTCATTTGTCTTTACCAGTTTGGGTGCTTTCTTTGACACATTACATGAGTTGTTTGTCTTCATTCTTCTGCTCAGTTCTCTTTGTTTTTCCTTTCTTTCCTCGTGTGGCTTCGGAGCGGAATCATTTCTGATTTCGGCTCTATATCTTTTCACTCGTTTTTCTTTCACATGGAGCCATTTCTAAGGCTCGCGACTCAAAGAGAAACTCAGTTGGCTTTGAAGCGACAATGGTCTTGGCACTGAAAGCAATCTATTTTCTGAAACACTGCTGTTCAAAGGTGGGCTTTAATTTTTATTTTTTTTAACTCAAAGCCAGTGAAAACTGTCATGATGTTTTTTATTCTTAAACTTCCTGTTCTCTCTTATTACACAAAAAATCTGAAGAGAGTCTATTCACTGAGGGAAGCTTTGGGAGAGGAAACTTTCACAAAAACGGACAGCAACCTTGGCTAATAATAAGAACAGTGCACATTACGACATACAGAGGGTTTACTTTATGTGATTGAAATATTTATGAGCTAAAGGATAGAGGGACATGAGGAGGAATAAAAAGCTGCCATTTTCACGTTGATGCTCTTTAACAGCCATTTTCCAATAACTTGCCCCATGATTTTATGGAGAAACATACTTTTATTGTTTGGGGATATTGTTTCCAGTAAAAACGGCCCAGCTTTCTAACAACCTTCCTTTATTCGTTTTTAAAAATGGCAATCAGCCTTTAAAGGTTACCCAATCAGGTCACTTCTCTGGACGGGGTGTTAAAAGACTCTCATGTGGCACATGGGTATGTTTGGAACTCCTTTCCATTTATTCAATATTTAAATCATTTTTTAAATATCTATTAGGATTACCAAAACAAGTTTGTGTGGGTTTTTTGGGGGGCTTTTAAGTCATCACTTTTAAACTTTGTTCTTCATCCTTTGTAATTTTTTATTTTTTTTTCAGCTGAAAGTTTTACTGTGATTAAAGCAAAACAGGAAAAAGTAACAATAAATGTATTAAATATATGTATTTTTTATTTTTTTTAAATGTCAAGAAGTGGCAGTTTAAACGCAATTGTTATCTTCTAAGAGACAATAGCAGATGACATTTACTTATGTAAAAGTTGGGATTTTACAATCATAATGATTTATTTTTTTCTTTTGGACTTGAAAAATAGAAAATTGACAAGACATATTAAGGCCTATGTGAGAGGTGGTGGTTATGAGACAACACAAATGTAAAAACTTAAATTAAATAAAAAAAAAAAAACAATATAATCCAACAAGACTAGAAGTTGTGGAGGACACATCTGCCAAACCAAGCTTTTAAATAGACTGTTGGGTAAATGAGTGACTAAAATCAGCTGATCTGATTGACAACTACAACCTGGTGTGACCAGGAGTGGAAACTTCATCTAATCTGAACATAAAATGCAACTTAAACAACCCAAAAAACAAAGAAAATTCCACTAAAAAATAGTAAAAAATATCTACAGTATTTGCTGAACAAATTTATTCTTCAGATGTTGCTAAATAGAAATCATAAAAATAAGAACCAAAGGTAAAATATCAGCTAAATAAAATATTAAAGAGTTTTTTTTCAGATTTATTCAACATTTTCACACATTTTATAAATATAAAATATGACTCTTAAGTCAGACTGCTTAAAAATTAAAGTGCTATGTGCCTGCTCAAAACATACAAATAATAGAAATAAATCCGAAGAAAAAAATTTAATATATTGGAAATGTATATTTAAATACTAATGGCAACATTTGCAGATTTAAATCACTAAAGTTGTTTCTTATTAGACTTCAGAAATCTTCCCATAGTGAACCTTTGGGGTTACCACAATAACTTCAGGGTCCCCTGTTTTATTTTTTTCTCCACTCCCTGTTGACAGCTGGTCTCATGTGTTTTGGCAAAAATGCTGTTTGGTCTCTTCCAGATGTCCTATGAAGACACACATGTCCCCTCCTGTCTCATCCGCTAAAGGACATCAGAACTACAATCTTTTTTTGTTCTAGTCTTGTCCTGAAAGAAACACATTTTTACTTGACCAAAATTTTCAAACAAACCATATTTGATTTTCATTATTAACTAAGATTTTAAAGTGACTGTCATGAAGGTTCTGGAATAGTTTTGATACCCACTCCTGTGGAAGACTGGCAACAGTTTTCTACATGTCAATAATTGTCGCTGTGGTCAATCGATGGGCTCCAACGCTATTTTTAACTGTGATAGCAGACACCAGAAGGATCAGGAAATATAAATCACCTAACTTCAGCTTGTTTTAAAGAGGTTCTGGCCATTGAAGATGAACACTGGGTATGATAATGACAGCGGTGGCTCAGGGGGTAGAGCACATGCCAATTAGAGGGTCAGGGATTCAATTGGCCTATGTGACTGTGTGAATAAAAGGGGGGGAATAAGTAGAAATAAAGCACTGCAGAGATAAAGAAAGATAAATAAACATAGTAAAGTATGGAACTATACAGGCTTAAAAAAGAACTACAGATATTCAGTCTGATGTGATTCCAGTTTTCATTAGTTTTCATTAAATAATGAACTGCTCTATTATTGCTGCTGTGGCTTGTTATGGTATAAATCATTTTCAGTTTCCCAAACAAAAAATTATAAATTTTTGTGACTGTAGTGCGCACATCTGGTCACATAGATGAGGACCGGGCCACTAAAAGGTACTGTGCTTCAGAGGGGCAGTACACATGACCAATCCATGTGAACACACACACACTCCAATCAGCAGGCTTGTCAGGAGTGACAGGTCAGTAATCAGAAGGTAATGATTTGACCCCCAGAGAGAAGAGGAGAGAGGAGAGGAAATGAGCTGTCATGAGTTCCTTCAGAGCAGCGTGGGGGGCTGAATCTGAAGTGGATCTCCAAGTTTCTATGAGAGCTTGTCAGCACCAGGTGCTTGCTGAATGCCTCCCCCATCCTTTCACACACATGTTTGACTCATCTTCCTTTGCTTTCCTCACACCACCTGGCCCATACCATCCACGCGCAGTTGGGTCCCTTCGTCTTGATTTCTTTTTTCCACAGAATGGTAAGAATTTACACTTCATCAGGCTCTTTTTCACTTTACACGTGTTGACGATCTGTCTGCACTGAAATCATTGACTGATTGAAGCCAGGACCCATGCTGAGCGCACTCACCGACCTCTAAGTATAGATATGCAAAGGCATCATCTGCAATTATGAGCAGAGAACGTAAAATGTAGTAATCATGAAATCAGAGGCATGATGCAGCAGCTGCTTTTTCTTCAAGCACACACTTTCAAGCCTTTCTCCTGTGACTCAATCCACGTTTAAAAGGAGACTAATGTAAGAGCTTTTTATTTTTAAATGCCTTTCAGAAAGGTTTGGATTTGGTAAACATTTTAGCTAAAAAAGAGAGTAAATAGCTGGCAATGTTTTCTGGCAACAAGTCAATCAAGTGACTAGCAGAATTTTTGGCAACAAGGATGTCAAGGTTTGAAACAGACATAGGCCT
Source organism: Oryzias melastigma (assembly GCF_002922805.2). NCBI lineage: Eukaryota > Metazoa > Chordata > Actinopteri > Beloniformes > Adrianichthyidae > Oryzias > Oryzias melastigma. The sequence continues at coordinate 18,829,139 of NC_050528.1, forward strand.
ATAAACGTGCTCAACAAAATACGTTTTTTCTTTTTTGCTTCTGAACTTCAGAATCATAAAAGTTCCAGACCCTGAATGTCAAATGTGATGGAGTTGGAGGTTTGATCAGAGAATGACAGAATCATCCAAGAACAAAGGCTGAACCCAGAGGGAAATTTCTTAGATTACTGAAAAAAATCTACAATTTTTTTCCAAAAAGATCCTAACTGATTTTGTGAGAATCAGTGGCTTTTGGTTAAAATATCTTTGTGTCCTTTTAAAAAATATGTAGAGCTATGTTCAAGGTTTCATATTCAATTGTTTGGCTTTCTGTTCCTCTTAGTTCTCCTCTTCATAATTTAACATTTGAACTTTATTTTGAAGGTCAACATCTTGAGAGACAGCACTTTATTTTTAAGGGGATCTTTTGCAAACAGTCACAGTTAAGCATGAGAGAAATACACAACATGAGGACGATACAGAGCAGGCATGCCAACAATGGAAAAAATCTAAATTTCTGCAAACCTTGAACTATCCAAGATGAGGGCAGTACTCAAATAGGGAGTTATATCACTATCAAAAGTATTCTGCTCCTAATGAGGTTTGGGTTTAAATTCCACTTCTGACACCATTGTCATAAGTGGACCAACGCAAACCCCCCCCCCCCAAAAAAAAAACAACAAAAAAACAGCCATCCCCCAAACGGTGCCGTTTTCCTGCAGCCAATCATAACAGAACATAACTCAAGATAAACAACAAAAAGGAAAATTAATTAAATACTTTCAAATAAAACAGAAAAAAATGAACTCAAAAAACAGGTTAGCTATAAGGATTTCTTTTTTTTTGACACTTACTCATTGCAATCTGTTTTCTATTAAGTTTTTCTGAGGTTCCAGGTCTAAAAAAGGTAGAAAAAAATGAATCTTTCTCATGATTCTATGTTTAAACTAGGCTTGGCAACACATTCAAGTAACCACTTCCAATGGAAACACCTGTATTTCTCATTTTGGACTCCTACATTTTAAACTCTTGCATTCAAGCCACGCAAGTTTTCAGTCAATTTTTCGGCCCTACATATAAAATGTAAACCTATTGAACGTGTGTTAAAAAAGTTAATCTAGTTCAACTTTGACCAATCAGGGACTTGTATTAGGTAGTGACGTATGGGTAGCATCCTTATTAATTCACAGAAGTGCCAACTGCTTAAAGTAATCATGAAGGAGCAACTAATAAATGTTTGTGCCCAGCTTGAACTATATGACACAAAGTCTTTCATATGTCGTAATAGAACTGTGAAAGAAAAAGCCTGGAGCAAGATTCATGAAGTTTGCACCACGTCAGCATTTTGTACCAAACCTCTTCTGATACATGTGCTAGTATCAGGTAGCGACATGAAACATAAGCTAAAAGTATGGGTTCTTGAATGTGCATCACATATTTGGTAATCAAATTCATATATCTAGTATAACGGTATCATAAATGTCCACACGTGTAAATAAGTTTGGACTCTGCAAACAAAACTTAAGCATGAATGAAAAAAATTATGCCACTGCACAATATTTTGTGATATTGCAAAACTAATTCCTCTTTTTGTTAAAAATGTGTGTGGTTGTACATTTTTTGAGCATTCATTAATATATTTTACAGCTGTGAGGTGTTTCACACACTTTCAGAAAGTTTCCATCTTCATAAATATTTTTGAGGTTTTCTAAACAGTACAGACACTTACACAACTGTTTTTTTCTTTGAGTGTTCTCACAAAGATTCACAAACTTAGGTCATGACTTCAACCAATCAATACATTACCACATCAGCAGCTAATGGGCATGACGCCTCTCACTAGCTAATCAGATTGCACAAATTTTGTTTGCAGACATGAAACTCAATCATCTGTGTGAACATCATTTGCGTTCTCGCCCCACAGCGTGGAGGTTCAAATCCCAGCTGGTACCTTTCTTTCTGAAGTTTGCATGTTCTCCTTGGGAAGTATTAGTTTTCTCTGGGCACTTCGGCTTCCTCCCACGTCCCAAAAACATGTGTCATAGGTTGATTGGTGACTAAATTGCCCCTAGGTGGGATTAGGTGGCCCCGTGACAGACTGATGTCCAGAATGTGCCCCGTCTTTGCCCTACAGTGACCGGGATTCAGCCCACGATTCAGTTGTATCAGAAGATGGACAGATAGACGCCATTTTCTAAACCATTTTGAAAGGAACTCCATACCAACACTCCTTTAGAAAAAAGCAAATTTGACAAAAATGAGACGACCATAAAACAGTTTACAGGTGTGTAAATACAGTAGCTACACATGTACAGAGGTGAAGATCTGAAGATTTTAATTCAAAAGCTGTATAACCCATCTTTTAAATACACCATGTTTGAGTTCTGTAATCAATCTATATTTCTGTTCAAGGTAATTGTTACTAGAGATATTTTTAATCTCAAATCCTTTTAGATCCTATGCGATGTCCTTTATTTTCTTTTCCTCAGTATTTGTCACTGTTTTATGAACTTTCATATTTGCCTCTCCCTTTGGGATTTGATCTGCTGTAACTGCAGTTTAGTAACAGTAGTTTAACTCCTCAATCCAACCCCAATGCTGAGTGTCAAGCAGGGAGGTTTGGGGTACTATTTCTCAGAGTCTTTAGAATGACCTGACCAATAAATGAAATTCACAAGGTCACAGAGCCAGTGGATGTGTTTTGTCCTGTCTCGCCCTCTGGGATACAATCAGCTGGGTCTCATGGTTCCCTCAACGTGGGGTTCTGAAGGACGTTTCTTCTTAGAAGGAGAAGTTTTAATCCTAAATATACATACTCAGCTTTCCAGAGATGCTCACAAGTCCTGCTTTTCACGTCAAATCTCAAACCCTAATACTTATAGCTACAGCAAATATCAAATTGTAAAACTACTTTTAACAACTTGTTGGGACGCAGTATCCGGCAGTTTACAGTATATTTCTGCATTTGTAATGCATAGGCATTTACAAAGATGGCTTTTATTCATAGATCTGACAGCCATGACCTTTAAATGATGAAAACGTAGAAATGTGTATTCTACACAAGTCCCAGACCTCAAGTCTGAGGTCAAGTGTAGCACCTCAAATGCTGATTTCGGACCAGAATTGCTCTAGGTTCAGAGGAGCAGTGTATAGACTAATAAAATAATAACCACAGACCACAGTAATGATTTTAGAGTATTTGATTATTTATAAAATAATAAGACATAACAAAACATCTTCAAGTCCAGTCATAAACATGGAAAATTAAAACAGAAACCCAAAATAAAAGTTGTGCACTATAAGTTTTTTTTTTTGTAAAAATAATTTGGTTTAACCCCGGGGTTGGTCAATTTTACCTTGCAAGGTTTTTGATTCTCTTTTTATTCCTTTCACTTAAAACTATGTTAGTTCAATTAACCTCTCTTTTATATTACTTTCAAAATTAAAGTTTACCTTATATTTAAATGTCTTAATTTAAACCTTTAACACAATTGTACCCGTTTGGTTCACAAAAATGAAATAAACAAAAATATACAACTCCTTAAATCAAAACCATATTTCAATAAAATAAAAGAAATTTCAGACAAAAAATAAGAGGAGAGTCCGTTCCATCCTTTGGTAATGTTTTTTTTTCTTCTAAAGGGGGTTCCTGGTGTCTCAGCACCTGTAGAAAAGAAGTAGGTTGTGTCCTACCACGAGGTTGAAATGTTCAGTTCCTTTCTTGTAGCAAACGGGGTTCCAGAAGACTTGTCAGATGCAACTGTTCAGACTCCAGTGGGTTGGCTCGCCATCAAAGTACGTCCGTCCTCTGTGGTGTGCAGGAACTCGAAGATTCACAATGGCGGTGAATCTCAGGAACGGAAAAAAAACCTGACCTGTCATACAAGTGCAATATATAAAATAAAAACACACAAACATCAGTCTTTGCACTTAATTACAGGTCGCGCTAACACACTGTACAGTGTGAAATGCTGCTAGCTCACACGAGGGTTAGCTAGCTAACGGGACCTCGTGGCTCATTAGCACTGCTCAAAGTCACTCAAAAAGGGCAATATACAAGTAAAAAAAAATAAGAATTTCAACTGTAATCACTTTACAACATAAATTAAAATAAAATTCAGTATAATTCACAACCTTACAGTGAACCAAATTAAACGAAAATATTCACTCACCAAATCCTTTTATCAATGTTAAACAAAAATAAACTCCAGTCGTCTGGGAGGCAATATCTCACAAAGAGATGAAGATATTTTCTTTTCTTTCATAAAAAACACAGCGGGGACAACTCGCGTGCGTTCTTTTTTTTTTTCTCCAGTCGAATCATCCAGCTCTAATACCGACCTAATCACATATCCCTCCGCTGAAACTCAGCTTCACAGATACCTCGTGTATCCCTCCGCAGAGGTTTTGCACTTCAGTGTAAAGCGCCCTCTACAGGATGAAAAAAGAATCATTTATTTTTAATAAGGTCTAGTAACCTGGGTTACACAAGTCTCCAGACCAGGCATGTGAGATTTAGGTACAACTCCAGTGTAGTCGCAGCTCTGCTGCAGACCCTTAAAAACTGTTGAAACAATCGTTTGGTTGTTTGAACGAGCAAAAATGTAAACAATTTTAGTAATATTGGAATAAACTGAACAAACTAAATGAAATCAAATAGTGTTACAACATTTTGTTTATTACTTCCTTTTAATGTTTGCCTGTCCATCCATCCATCCATCTTCCTCCGCTTCATCCGGGACCGGGTCGCGGGGGCAGCAGTCTAAGCAAAGATGCCCAGACTTCCCTCTCCCCGGCCACTTCCTCCAGCTCCTCTGGGGGGACTCCAAGGCGTTCCCAGGCAAGCCGAGAAACATAGTCTCTCCAGCGTGTCCTGGGTCTTCCCCGGGGCCTCCGCCCAGTGGGACATGCCCGGAACACCTCACCAGGGAGGCGTCCAGGAGGCATCCGGACCAGATGCCCGAACCACCTCAACTGGCTCCTCTCGATGCGGAGGAGAAGCGGCTCTACTCCGAGCTCCCTCCGGGTGACTGAGCTCCTCACCCTATCTCTAAGGGAGCGCCCAGCCACCCTGCGAAGAAAACTCATTTCAGCCGCTTGTAGTCGGGATCTCGTTCTTTCGGTCACGACCCAGAGCTCATGACCATAGGTGAGTACAGGAACAAAGATCGACCGGTAAATTGAGAGCTTTGCCTTCTGGCTCAGCTCTCTTTTCACCACAACGGACCGGTACAGCGACCGCATAATAGCGGACGCCGCTCCAATCCGCCTGTCGATCTCACGTTCCGATCTTCCCTCACTCGTGAACAAGACCCCAAGATATTTAAACTCCTCCACCTGAGGCAGGAGCACTCCACCCACCGAGAGAGGACAAACTACCTTTCTCCGGTCGAGAACCATGGCCTCAGACTTAGCGGTGCTGACCCTCATCCCAGCCGCTTCACACTCGGCTGCAAACCGCTCCAATACATGCTGGAGGTCCCGGTTTGATGGAGCCAACAGAACAACATCATCTGCAAAAAGCAGAGATGAAATCCTGTGGTCCCCAAACCAGACCCCCTCCGGCCCCTGGCTGCGCCTAGAAATTCTGTCCATAAAGACTATGAACAGAACCGGTGATAAAGGGCAGCCCTGCCGGAGTCCAACATGCACCGGAAACAGGTCTGACTTACTGCCGGCCATGCGAACCAAGCTCCTGCTCCGGTCGTACAGAGACCGGACAGCCCTGAGTAAGGCTCCCCGGACCCCATACTCCCAGAGCACACTCCACAGGACACCACGGGGAACGCGGTCGAACGCCTTCTCCAAATCCACAAAACACATATGGACTGGATGAGCGAACTCCCACGAACCCTCCAGCACCCTGGAGAGGGTGTAGAGCTGGTCCACTGTTCCACGACCAGGACGGAAACCGCACTGTTGTTCTTGAATCTGAGGTTCGACTATCGGACGGACTCTCCTCTCCAGTACCCTGGCATAGACTTTCCCAGGGAGGCTGAGGAGTGTGATTCCCCGGTAGTTGGAACACACCCTCCGGTCCCCCTTCTTGAAAAGGGGAACCACCACCCCAGTTTGCCAGTCCAGTGGTACGGTTCCTGTTTGCCACGCAATGCTGCAGAGACGTGTCAGCCAAGACACTCCCACAGCATCCAGAGACTTGAGGTACTCGGGGCGAACCTCATCCACCCCTGGAGCCTTGCCACCGAGGAGCTCTTTGACTACCTCGGTGACCTCAGCTTGGGTGATGGACAGTTCCACCCCAGTGTCCTCAGCCTCTGCTTCCTCAACGGAAGGCGTGTCAGCAGGGTTGAGGAGATCCTCAAAGTATTCCTTCCACCGCCCGACAATGTCCCCAGTTGAGGTCAGCAGATCTCCACCTGCACCGAAAACGGTGCCTGCAGAAAACTGCTTTCCCCTCCTGAGGCGCCGGATGGTTTGCCAGAATCTCTTTGAGGCCAACCGATAGTCCTTCTCCATGGCCTCACCAAACTCCTCCCAGGACCGAGTTTTTGCCTCCAACACAGCCCGGGCCGCAGCTCGCTTAAACTGCCGGTACCTGTCAGCTGCCTCTGGAGTCCCACAAGCCAGCCAGGCCTGATAGGACTCCTTCTTCAGCTTGACGGCAACCCTTACTCCCGGTGTCCACCACCGGGTTCGGGGGTTGCCACCACGACAGGCACCAGAGACCTTGCGACCGCAGCTCCGGAAAGCAGCAGAGACAATAGAGGTGGAGAACATGGTCCACTCGGACTCTATGTCACCAACCTCCCTCGGTACCTGCTTGAAGTTTTCCCGGATGTGGGAGTTAAAGACCTCCCTGACGGAGGGCTCAGCCAGACGTTCCCAGCAGACCCTCACAGTACGTTTAGGTCTGCCGAGTCTTTCCGGCCTCCTCCCCCGCCAGCGAATCCAACTCACCACCAGGTAGTGATCGGTGGACAGCTCTGCCCCTCTCTTTACCCGAGTGTCCAGAACACACGGCCGGAGATCGCCTGAAACGACTACAAAGTCGATCATCGATCTCCTACCTAGGGTGTCCTGATGCCAGGTGTACTGATGGACACCTTTGTGTTCGAACATGGTGTTTGTTATGGACAAACTATGACGTGCACAGAAGTCCAACAACAAAACACCGCTCGGGTTCAGGTCAGGGAGGCCATTCCTACCAATCACGCCCCTCCAGGTGCCACTGTCATTACCCACGTGGGCATTGAAGTCCCCCAGGAGGACAACGGAGTCCCCTGTTGGGGCACTTTCCAGTACCCCTTCAAGAGACACCAAGAAGGCCGGGTACTCCGAACTGCTGTTCGGCCCGTAAGCCGAAACTACAGTCAGAGACCTGTCCCCCACCCGAAGGCGAAGGGACACGACCCTCTCGTCCACCGGTACGAACTCCAACACCTGGCGGCTGAGCTGGGGGCTCACGAGTAAGCCCACCCCAGCCCGTCGCCTCTCACCATGGGCAACTCCAGAGTGGTAGAGAGTCCAGCCTCTCTCGAGGGACTGAGTTTCAGAGCCCAGGCTGTGCGTCGAGGTGAGCCCAACTATATCTAGTCGGTATCTCTCAACCTCTCGCACCAGCTCAGGCTCCTTCCCTCCCAGAGAGGTGACATTCCATGTCCCAAAAGCCAGATTCCATGACCGGGGTTTGGGTCGCCGAGGCACTCGCCTTCGACTGCCACCCAAACCACAATGCACCGGCCCCTTCAGAGCTCCCCTGCAGGTGGTGTTTGCCTGTATCCATGTTAAAACAACCTCGGTTATGAATTACTGCTTTATTAATTGACTGAGCTTATTTGAACTGAACTGAACACAGCAAATTTGTACAGTTGCATATTTAATTGAATATCGGGTCAAAATAGAACATTTACTCCTTTTTGGGTGCAGCCTAATTTTTAAAACCTTTTTTTGCATACACATCTCTTGATGAAATATTTATCCAATCATGATAAGTTGTCTTTTTGTGTAAGTTGGGACAATTCTTCTTTATAAACCACGCCATAAAATTTCAAGTTCTTGCAAGGGGTATTAAAAAGAGAAGTCCAACAAAAGCTCTTGTATGGACACACAATTAACAGGTTACATGGGTTCAAACTTTAGAAGGGCAGAGCAGTGAGAAGCTTAAAGATCTAAATCTCCTCTTGTTTTCAGGATCAGGAAAGCAAGTGTAAGAAGTTGATATTTTTTCTTATACGATTTTGATCCATCCTGTATAGCTTCAAGGCCAGCGTCTCCCACTCAAGCCCAACACAGTGGCCACAGAGGTAATGAAAATAAAAAGACCTATTGCTGTAGTATAGGTAGTGATGTAATACATATAATTAAAGATATACAATTTAAATAAGGCAGACAAAGTGAGAGTGCATCTGTCCACGTTGGTGTGCAGACACACATCGAGATGGGTGTGTGCTGAGGACTCTGAAATGGATTGTGGCTTGACAGGAGGCAGACAGGCGTGTGGTGCTGCCCATGAGGCAACACAGTGCTGAGTAAGCAATACTTCACCTGTGGTAGCCACACGCGCACACACTGTGCACTCAATAGTTTGTGCAGCTATCCTCATTAGGATACCTGCCATTCCTTTTAAAATGACTTGTTAAAACCACCAGTTTATCCCGTTTGTCCCAAGATCACCACAAAGACCACTAGTTAGTTAGTGATTATAAATAAAGTTCCAAATGCTTCACCCCCCTCTTTTCTCATCAGCACACACACACTAACGTTCAAGGTTGGTCACATACACCTTGACCATTAGCACATACTCAAGACATACTCAGATCAATAGCTACGGTATTGATCTGAGGTAGATAATAGAGGAGGAAGAGACATGCTGGGAGGAGAACAGACAGGCACAGACAGAAAAGTGTTGACATTAAGATTAACCTTGAGGAAACAGCATGTGTGAAATGGAGAAGGTGAAGTCACCACAGGGACTGTGACTGTGTGGCCCCCACTCACACACCTATTATCTACAGATGAAAAAAATGGAAATTCTCTCTTCAAAATCAGACTACAATAAAAAATATTAACATAAAAAATGCTTTTTTATTCTTAAATTGTTTGGGATGTTTCACTTAAGATACTGTAGGCACCAAACTTTTACAATATATCCTTAGTGTTTTATTTCACTACATAAATTGATCTTTAAATACATTTTATTAACCCAAACCTAAATTAAAAACTAGAGTTTCATTTGAATTTCACCTTTTAAAAAATCTTTCATTTTATGGATACTTTTATGTAAAATCCTCATGATCTGTAAAGAAAAAAGATTTTAAAAAATCCCCAACTTTTGCAGAATTTTTAATGCACTTCTGCTATTGTGGCACCACATATTTTTGTCCCAAATTCTATGTTCATGTCTAGTTACCAACTCATTGTCAGAGCAGGACTCCAAGGTTATGCTCAAGCGATGTGTGAGTGTTTCTGACCTGAGCGTCACTGGGATTTTGTTTTAGACCTCAGATTATTTAGCTCAGGTCCCTGTGACTGTCTTTGACCCTAGGTTAAGTCAAACGCATGTCTTCTAAGAGAGAAGGAAGAATCAAGCCACAGGAGGAGATCAGCTTAATGAAGAGGATGCACGCTCAAGCCACTTCTGCTCCACTGTCGGCCCTCACCATCTGCCGCTTCGCTGCTCTGCTGTTCGGAGGGTTTTTCGCCCATTCTTGCTCCTCAAGTCTCACAGAAAATTGAATCAAATCTTGTTTTTTCAAACATTTCAGATGAGTTTTACAATCATCAAATGAAAAAGTTTGAGGAAACAAACTCTGAAGTGGGAACAACAGTGCTTTGTGAAAATAGATATTATTTTTCTGGGGTATTTGGATGACAATCAAGGTAATCAAATAGCCAAGAAATCTTAATTCACATCCTTTCATTTAAAAACGTCACAAAAACTTATCATTGAGGACATTTTTTTTCTAAAGAGGATAATGTACAAAGCAGAGATTGTCCTCTGCTGCCTCATTGATTACTTTGGCAAAATGCAGACGTTGGCTGTAAAAAACCTCGAAATAAAAAGAGCCTTTAATAGTTATTTATAGGTCATTTCTCACATTAAGCTGTCTAAATTATTCTTGGTAGAAATGTCATCTAAATGCTGGTGTATAGTGTTTCTGCTATATTGCTTTTTCACTGACTAACTTTGACCATGAGGGGATTATCAATCATCTTAAAATCATTAAATCATCACCAGCAAAGGTTTGTGAGGACAGCTGCATGATAAGTACTTAAGCTTTTTGGAAATGTCAGAGGGATCCGTTTTAATGAACTACAGAGGTTAAATAAAGAGCATTTGTGCATGCACGGCCAAAACACAGACAGAACAGAACAATGCAGCTCAGTTCAGCAGATATGTAAGAGGAGAATATATTCTGTTTGAGCTGTAAAACTGATTCAACAAGTGTGCTATTGTTGCTCCTGTCTGTTCTCAGGAATCTTTAACCAAACAGCCCAGGACTCCTTTATTGTTCTCTACAAAGACTGCACAACACAATGAACTTCAAAGCACTTAACTTATAACAGTTATACAGACAAGCACGCACACTCGTGCTGCAATAGTGTTCGACACAACCACAGAAGAAAGTTAAAACATGCTCTGAATAGAAGCAGTACAGAGATCCTGATTTGTTGAGTGAGCGCTGATGTTTCCAATAAAGCAGAGGGGGACGTTTTTTAATGTGACACTTAAAGTTGATAAAAATGAGACGTTTCTTTGACACATATTCTAAGAGAAAAACGCATCAGGTTAGTTAGAAGAAATAAAGCTTTGCAGCTTACAGCCATCTCTCAACAAACATGAAACACACAGTGATGATGGGTAGACATGATGGAATGAGGCCATAAAGAGGAAAATACCAAGGATGTATGACACCAGCAAAACCTGAGAGGAGTCAAAGGAGACAAATGGGACATGAACAGATGCAGATGAGATGCAAAAAAGCATGACTTCAGAGGAAGAACTTTGATGGAGAGACAAAAGCTTTAGGAATGAATGATGCTAAATTTATTCCATTCTTCCATGTAGTCCATCTAAGTTCTTTCCATTCTCTCAAAGTGCAAACAGCACTCCATCAACAGCAGATGAGGTTTCTGCATTTTTCCTCTAGTCATCCAGAGCAGATATACTGTTATAGCTTCGTCAATGGCAAACAAAAGCACAGCTGCTAAATAGCTAATCTCATACATCTTTCTATAATTGTTCACATCCTTCCAAATGTCACTGGTCCTCTTAGTTTGTCATTTGTTTAAAATATATTTATTTATAGATATTGCAAAAGACATTTTGTTAAATTAAGTTAGAGTTAATAACGCCTCACTTAGTTTTGTTCTGTGCCAAAGACAATGTCTAAAGCTTTTTAAGTGTGTTTTTCAAAGTAAAATACGTGACCTTTATTGTGATAAATACAGGATTTTTATGTTAATCTTATCCCTTTAATTACATATGGTTAACATTATCATGAACCAACAAGTGCTTTGTGTTTTCTTGCCTTACATTTAATTGTTTCTATTAGAAACAGATGATTTTTAATCTTTCATGCTTTTTATTGTGAAATCATTGAGATCTAATCTCAATGGGATTTCATGTTAAATTAAAGATTCAATAAAACAAGTTTAAAAACTGTTGTTTTTGTCATGACAGCCCACATTTTCCACAATTGTTGCGTTTGAAATCAGCATTCTGGGTCTATTATGTAATTTCCTTGAATGACATACAATAGGAACTCATTTCAGAAATTATTTTATAAAAACAAAAAAATGCTTGTCAGAGAAGTTTAGAGATACCGGCTAGATATAGTTGGGCTCACCTCCACGCACTGCCTGAGCTCTGAAACTCAGCCCCTCGAGAGGCTGGACTCTCTACCAGAGTTGCCCATGGTGAGAGGCGGCAGGCCTCAGAGGGCTAATTCGTGAGCCCCCAGCTCAGCCTCCAAGTGTTGGAGTTCACACCGGTGGACGAGAGGGTCGTGTCCCTTTGCCTCCGGGTGGGGGACAGGTCTCTGACTGTGGTTTTGTGTGCTGTATTTTATTGTGAAAAATTGGTAATATTTTGAAAACTTACCAGATATTCTTGTGTATCTTAGTGTAACTTCCTGCCAGAGTTGATGCAGATCACTCATAGAATAGATCAGACGCCAAAATGAGCTGGCCGTGGAGGACCGCGGCGGTTCCGCGTCCGGTGTGAACATGGTGTCAAAAGGGTGAACATTTTTTAGCACACAAGCAGATAATTTAGATATTTAGCAACAAAATTAATCTATATTATTTTAAAGCTTCTTTATTTGAAAAAAAAAATCAAATATAAAAAAAAAATCTTTAAAACAATTTCATTTAAAAACGCACTTTTCCAACAATCTTTAAGAATTAGAAATCTTGTTTTGTTTCAATGTAGTTAAGTCAACCTTTTTGTCATCCTATCCTCCTTTTTTATTTATTTTACACACACACACACACACACATATATATATATATATATATAACTTATAATTTGCATATTTTTACATATTTCTTAAAACTATTTTGTAATTATTTATCTGTAAATATTTTATATAAATGTATTTAGTTTTGTCTTTCACTACCTAATACCAATAAATGTTTCTTATTTGATTATAGATAATTTAGGAAATCAACTTTTTTTGTTGTTGTTAATTAAGTGTATAATAAAACACAGGATAGATACTTTTGGCAAATACAAAATTTTCATTATCTAATTATTCTGTACTGAACATACATTAAATATTGAACATGTATATTAATTATGTCATTATGCCATTATAATGCAAAATGTATTTTCCTCCAATCAGCATTCATGGGTTCTAAATTCTACACTGCACGCTCAAATTAATAGACACGGATGAGAATTGCAGGTTGGCGGTGGCAGCAAGGACGGGGGAAGACAATGAATCTACAGTAAATCAGGCCTGACGGAGTGACCTTTGATAGCCTCAGACAGGAAAGGTTACATGAATTGGCGAGAAAATGGGTCTATATGCCACTTACCAAGCAGCTATAGATGATGTGTTGAGTGCATGAATGTGTGTTTGCACAGGAGGGGGGGAGGGAAGTCGTTTATCTGCAGGTTTTTATCCACTGTTCCACCAAGAAAGAAAATGACTAATTTAATTTCCATATTTGCTGCAATAAAAAAAAAGAATAATACCTGCAGTGGGGAAAAAAGGGGGGAAAAAGTAGCTCCATGGGATGTAGAACACAGGTGTGATGATCAGGTATTACAAAATGATCCAGCAGTTACACTGTAAGGAAAAGAACACACTTTTTTATAATTACACTCACCCACTGGTTTGTGTTTAAAGAATGTTTTACCCTGGAACAATGGCACAAGGGGTTTGTTAAATTAAAGACTGTTTATCTCAGGTACTAACAAAGTGCAAAAGCATCAGTTTATTGGTAAGTAACCCTTCTTGTTTGCACAGTGACCTTTGCAGTCGCAACACCTACTAATAATCCTGAAAGACAAAAACTAACAACCCCATTAGTGTACGAAGCAGCAGAAAAGCTGATTAACACAAAACAAGTGAAAATGTGGTGATCAACACCTGTCGGTTTAGTAAGAAAACACGGCTCTTAGTGGGCTCCATGACAGCGGTGAACTCATTTAAAGGCTGAGCTGTTTCCCAGCTGGTTTAAGCTCTTGATACTGCTTTAAGTATCCTATGGCCCCGCAGTGCCAAATGGGCTAAATTAAGCTTACAGTATTTTACAAACCTCAGCGACCCATGCTCTCTAATAAAGTACTAATGGAGGGAAACATAGGCATCTCATTAGGCAGCAGCCAGTGGACACACATGCACGGATACACAATTCGAATAGGGTATCCTTTGGCTCAGAGCCGGACATTAATGATATTCCAGCTGGTAATAACAACTATTTATTTATTGAGGAGTAATTTGGCAGTGTAGGGCACCTAATGAAGGTGTTTGGGGAATTTTATGAATTAATCGAGGGAAGGAGAAGAGCCATGAGGAGCCCACCTCACACATTTCTTGGGCAAATAGAGGAGAAAGGGCCATTTAAATTGCGACTTGATGACAATGCGTTGTGATTGACAGCAGAAGGAGGGGGATGATGGGAGGATTCTGTCAGCGACTGATAACAGCTGTCTGCTCCACTCACAGGAGAGACAGAGACAGAGAGGCAGGGACACACACCGAAGCAAACAGACTGTCATCTGTCTGCATGCATACATTTCATGTAAAAAGCTGCTGGTTGAGCCTTTTAGACGTTATGTAATGTATATGGGAAAAGAGAGATTAAAGGGTGAAATATGCAAATTTGCTAACAATCCATCGAAGCCTAAAACTGCTCTGTAACACAAATGACAGATGCAAAGTTAGCGACACCACACACACACACACCTATTAAACATTCATTGGAGGAAGTTTGGGTAATGAACGGGAGTCAACAATGAATAATGGATCATATTCTAATGGTTGACTTACCCCTCTCATTACTGGCATGCTAATGTGATTGGGAAACCAATGATTATCAACTTTATTAGAAAAGGGGGGAAAGAGCCAAAGTGCAGAGTATCAGGATCCCCCATGACATTTGCTGACTTTTTCCACAGGAAAATGAAATTAGGAAAAAATTTCAGAGCTCTGGAAATGGGCTTTGAAAGGTTCTTTCTTTTCATTACTTGTTTTCAGCATTATTTTCGAACACATAAATCAATCTGGCAAAGTGCAACAAGAAATCTGAAGCCGTGATAGCACACGGCTCCTTTCTAATTAACACGTTTTAGATGGTTTGATCTTCCCGTGCTAAAAATGGCAAAAAGTCACATGGTGTTTTCTTTTCTCAACAACCTGCCATCTGATGCAATACATGCGAGTGCACACATCTGCACCCTCAGGCATTCATCACAGCTCCAGTCATGGTAAAGGTATCTCCCCATCCATCTCGCTGGTTATTGGCACAGAAAGACTTGCTTTTCTGCTTTGCCCAAAGATTTATAGCAGCTAAAGATGCAAGGGTGCGTGCATATAAACGCATACATAAGCAGCAGGCGCACACCTCTCCGTCTGAAAAGGATCAGGTTGATGTGCCTATTGACACATCACTTCTCTCCTTTCTCCCCGTCCCCGCGTCCCTTCCACCCTCCCGGCATCCATCAACCCCTCAATCCATCACCTTCCTTTAAAAGCGTGTTAGGAAACCCAATACCTTTCATTAGCACAAAAAGATTAGCTTTTTAGCAGGAGGTGTGTGTGTGTGTGTGTGTGTGTGTGTGTGAGAGAGATAGAAAGTGAGAGACGGAGAGATAAACAGTGAATGGGAGGATAATCAAAGAATGCCTGTGCCAAAGAACCACTTAGTTTAACCCAGCTGAGTCAGGGAGGAGTTCTCAACCAGAAGCTCACATTTCTGCACACTTACTCAATATATTACAGTTTAAAGATCTTTCTATTAATGCTTATCGTACAGTAAAGAATGTAGAGATTATTACTTTTATAATACCTGTTCTTACTCTGTCACTTTTGCAAATGAATTGTATAAATTGAGAAAGCATAAAATGTAGGAGTGTAACAATTAATCAATTTGTACTCTTAAAATCCAACCAGATCAATCCGTTTAAAGAAGTTGTTAATCAAATCAATCTATACCATCATAAAATTAGTTCAAAATGAAATAAATCAAATATATAAATATTGGAAAATACCTTTTGGATTGGGACATGTAAGGTTTATTTCACTATAAGTGCTATCACAGCAGACAACACACGTGTGATGGCAGCAAAAAAAGGATCAAGCCATCGTTACAGTCCAGTGAGTGGCAACACTTTGAATTTTACAAAGACGTCATGTGACCATACAGTGTGGTATCATGTTCCAATAATGTTTAGTTTGTATTATTTTAATGTGGAAAATCAACAGTGGGCTAAACGTTATTAAAATCAAAACGTGAATGGATTTGACATTTATTATTTGTTTGTACACATATGTAATTTACATTTAATTAATACAAGGAAACTTCAGTGGCAGATATTTACCTCTGAGTCATACTGGTAGAATTTTTGGCTAAAAATATCTTTGAATTATTTTAGGATCAAATTGGATCATTCAAAATGAACCAATATTGACTGTGAAGCAAATCACTGTTAAAATGAATCATTTTACCCCAATTTAAAATTAAAATAAAACTTTTTTCGGACTTTTGCAATTCAAAATCAAGTCGTACTTGACCTTCTGTGGTTGGTTGGTGATTGTGGACACTCCCCCCAGGAGTGATGTGACGAAAGGAGAAATAAATGTCAGGAGAATCGATATCTGATGCACAAGATAGAGAGGTGGAAATTTAAGGAGGATCTTTTCTACCATTTTATACATTTCCTTTAAGTTCGGTGCAGAACTTTCATGTTACACTTACAGCGGCCTCATATTAACATAGAGAACATATAGAGTGGCCAAAGCCTTTGAATGTGGATAATGTGTTTTTGTGGAAAATGGTGGACACAATAAAAGTCTTAAGTACTATTTTCGATTTAAAAGGTGGAGAGTTAGGCTACACTTTCGCATTGGAAGACACACAGAAAAGAATAATGAGATTTTCAGAATTGGCAGACTAGTGTTGTGTCAGAATTATTTAATCATTCACTACTTAGTGCACAATATAGGGTGTTCATCATTTTGTTAGGGTGTCTATGTCATGGTTTGATTTCTAGGTTTTTTTCCCTAAATGTGCAGACTTCCCCTGGAGGCCCCGCCCCCTGGCTTCTCCTAAAGATGGTCTCAGCTGCTTTAAATGATCTAATTTGTTTTCATTATTTAAGGAGATTTCTTATTTTGTTCCGTGCTGGAGGATCTCATGAGTTGAACTTTGTGTTTTTTCTTTCATTATTAAATCTACTGATGTTCAAGATTAGTTCAAGCCTTCCTGCTCTTGGGTTTATACCCGTAACAGTTTAAACCGTTTAAAGATTTGTTCATTTAACCGGTAACAACACTTTCTTGTGCACCTTGTTTTGCACATCAACCTTTTTTTTAATCATCCAATATTCACTAATCACTCTGTGAGATGTTTTGCGAAACAGAAAGTCAAGAACAATGTATTTTTTTTTGTTTTTCAATCTCCGTATTACAAAATACAGAGAGCTTCTGTTGCTCTGACTGAAGTTGGTTAATTGAGTTTGCTGTAAAAAAAACACCAGGATCAATATTTAAGAGAGCAATTTAACAAAATGACAAAAGCTGAGCCAAAAGCTAAACGTTTCCCCTGTGACATCGCTCTTTGTAGCTGAAACAACATGCAACATGTCTGTGTCTTCTGACTTTCATTTAATACTGCAGCTTTAATGTGTCTAACAAAGACGGCACGTTTCACATAAAAACGCTTCCTAGGACATAGTGACAGCTTTCCTTAACCAAAGTGTCTGCTTTTGTTCAGCTGAATTGATGTGAAATTGTTTACTGGTTTTTTGTACAGTCCATGTTTTGGAGCTAATCAAAGCTGACTTTTGTGAAAATTAAAAATGTAACAGTGAGGGACAAACCAATTCTGGCTATACAGGTGTCTATTTATTCATACCCACACTGCAAAAACAAAAGTATTTTAGACTAGTTCTGTAGTTTATTTATTTTTTTATATATATTTTAGATATTTTTTATAACTGTTACCATCCTTGATATAAGGCCAGTTACTTTTTAGTAAGATCAATCTGCTTAGTTGGAGACAATACATTTTGAATATCTTGTTAAGTAATTTGTTCTAGAAAAAAAAATATTTCAACGGATATCTCGATTAAAACCTTTTTTTAACTTAATATTTTTAATCAGAATTTTTATTTTTGATTATGATTACAAGAAAAAAACTTGTTTGATTTAAGAAAACTTGAACAATAACAGCAAAAATGTATTTAACGTGCAAAACAGATGTTGGAAAGTAAAAATATAGACATTTACATATAAGTTTTGAGACAAATTAATTCTAAAAAGTGGTATTCAAGTCTTTTTAAGATGATTAAGTCTAGAAATATAGAAGGTTGTAGCACTTAAAAAGGATATATTTGGGGGAAATTTGTGAAAAATATTAGGGCTGTAAACGTTAATGCTTCAACGCACGCAAATCAAAAAGAATTAACACATTAATATTTATTACTACAAATGAATTACAGTTATATAAAGTGGGTTTTATAAACTTATAGTTAGTACAGTTATAAAAAGAGAGAAAGTTCACGTCTTACTGCTCATTTTTATGGCTGCATGCCAGTTTTGTGCTCACAAATTTCACTTCCGGGTTGAAAATTGATAAATAAAAAACAATAAAAATGAAGACATGTTTTTCTGTATGCTTTCTATTTATTAAAAAGCTGCATGTTATCATAAAAAATGTATTTAATAAAGGGTTGAAAATGTTGTGATTAATCACAATCCAAAAGTATGATAAATCTGATTATTTATTTCTATCGATTGACAACATTAATAAAAAAGAAAAAAAAAACCTTTTAATTGTGCAGTTTTGTGTGTGATTTTATATTGTGAATGTTTGAAAATAAGTGGTTAGCAAATGATTAAAAAAAAAAAAAAGAATCGCAATTAATTTTATCCCAGTTTGCGATTTAATTAGTTCATTTTTTTCAACCGATTCCCAGCCCTAATAAATATAACTACTTTTAAGACAAAAAGTTTTTTTTCAGCAATGTACTAATATCAAAACAATGTTTTCATTTACAAGAACAATACACCTAAATATGAGCATTTATTGCTAATTTAAGGGTTTAATTTTGGCTCAAAGTGGCAGGGTATCACAACATATTTTAAGAAATCTTACCAAAAAAAACTCTACAAATTCAATTAGCAGTTTTTGTCCCTTATAACAAGAGGAAAACATCTCATAGTATTAGTTAAAACAGAAATAAAACATTTCACCAAATGTAATTTAAGTTAGTCTACCACGCTAACAGCACAAACATAAAAAAAAAAAAGCTGCTCGCCACCTTTTCCCTGGAAGGACACTCTTCTACAAAACACCACTCAATAAGTGACATCCTGCTCACTTTTCTCTGTTTTTGCCATATAACATGATCTAAACAACAGGACTGCACACAAGCATACAAACACACACACCCTCACCTATTACCTATCAGCTTTTGGGACGGGGAAAATCTATATTTCATCTGTGGCGCTGAAATGTTTGTGCGCACACTGAGTTTGTTTGTCATTAGGCCTAACCCCTGTGGCTCACCTAATCAGGTTTCTGTGTTTGTGTTTAGTTGTGAAAGAGCTTGACAAAAGAGAGAATATGACTGTGTGTTAGCCTGGGCACCCATGACTGGAGAGCAGACCAAACCGTGCAAATACACAATTGAGGCTGATTTAAAGTTATCGAGCGATCGTGGCGTGCTCCCACACAGGAACGAAGGCTCAGCATTGATCAGTGGCCAATGTTTTTCTTTGTTTATGAGCGCTCTCATTTTTATGCAAAATCTTGATTGCCATGTTGCTAAACAGAGGCAAGTGAAAATCTCCATTTATCCTTTTTTATGAAAGAATTTGATGTCAAGCTACAGATGCGGTCGTAGAAAGTCTATATTTATTTTTATCATAATTTTAAAATTTACAGTTAGATTCTACATTTGACATCAGTTTATGCATTTTTTTCGGCAACACTTCCTCAAAAAGTAATTCTGAAGTGCTAAATACACAGAGGCACCAAACTGAATTAAACGTTGTTTAACTTAGCAGCTATAATGTAATTCAGACCAATTTAGGATAAATTTTTGGGTTCCTTTGTGCAAAATTGTGTCAAAATTAATTTATGTCTGATGAAAGAAAACAAGTAGACATATTGCTTACAGTTCATTGAACAGAACTATTGTCTCTAATTGGCTTTTCTTTATCGTTTTTCCTCCATGTGAAATCTTTAAAATCTCACTTTGTGTTCTGATAGTTTAACAGTTCATGTGATGTTGTGAGTTTTGTCGTAACAGAGAAAGACACTCAGCAGAACACTGGAGGAGAGATGTTGCCCTTTATGTACAAAAATATGAATGGTTTATTGATTAAATGAAAATCAATAGCCTGTTATAACTTGTATTTTAAGAAATAAAAGTGATATGTTGTAATTAAATGAGATAACTGCACAGTAATGGGAGCTGACATACCGCTTTAATTTTTGGCCACCAAGTTTCCCCCGTCTGTGACCACACTTTGATGGGTTTTTTTTGTTTTATATATACTTCATTGATCAGAACACAGGCATGTTTGGATCGGGAAGTTTTAGCTAAAAGTTAAGTGATAATTCAAGTCTTTATTATTCCTTTATTTATATGAATAAACATTTTTAGAAGCTGATCCCACAATGATCACTGCTGGAAATGAACAGACTCTCACTGCTGTTTGTTTAAGTAAACATGTCAGCTCAAAACAAGACAACAATAAAGAATAAAAAAGCAGACTAATTTAAGACTTCCATACTGAAACAATTAACGCATGAATTGAGAAATCGATTTATACTCTTATGATTCAAGCGATCTGTCTGAGACAAATTCATAATCAAATTGAATTGACCTACGCTATTAAAAATGATTTCAAAATGTGATGAATCGATAATCAAAATTGGAAAATACCATTTGGATTGAGGGACTTTAGGATTATATCACTATGACGTAAAAAAATGT
Organism: Oryzias melastigma; assembly: GCF_002922805.2. Lineage (NCBI taxonomy): Eukaryota > Metazoa > Chordata > Actinopteri > Beloniformes > Adrianichthyidae > Oryzias > Oryzias melastigma. The sequence goes on from NC_050528.1 coordinate 18,849,756, forward strand.
GCTAAACGTGTGACTATAGCATAGTATAATTTTCTAATAATGTATTATTTTGATATTGAAAAACAACAGTGGGCTAAACTTTATGAAGCTAAAATGTGAATGGATTTGACAAAAATTCTTGTTTACTTGTTTGTACACATTTTTAATTTACACTTAATTATTTAACAGACTGGAGGCTGGAGTGTCTGAAGCTTTTGTTTTGGTGTCGTTAATTTCTTTTGAGAAGAAGCTTTTTACTCTTAGCAAATCTTTTGGGTTTGCAGTAAAAATTTGGATTTCTCCGGCATATCTAATTCAAAAAATGTGAAATGAAAAAACATTAATAATACTTCAGTTTATACCCACCAACTTATTCTCTTAGAACTCAGAGAGTTTGTAGTTGTGAGAACATTTAGCTAGTTTTCTGACTAAATCTAACTAAACGTTTAATAAATATTAAACTTTATATCAAAATTTAAGATGTAACAACTTTTTTACAGATCTTGTTGTTTCCGTTGTGGTTTTGCAGTCTGCTGATTGAGCCCCTAAAGTGTGAGGAAAAACTTTATTTTAAGCGTCATCAATCAATCATATACAGAAAACATGTGAGTGAAGAAAAAAAAAAACAGAAAAGAAATATTTGGGGGACAAAATGAGAGAACAGGAACAGACAGTGGACAGAAAGAAAGGAGGAAAAGAGAAAATAAACCCACAACTTCCATGAGGCTTAATGTTATTTGTGTAACATGTGTGACTCATAACAAAAATGTAGATTTTTTTTGTGCACACACACATTCAAGAATCACTCATAAAATTCCCTTTCAGATACAAACACATGCACGCATATATGTGAGGAACAACATTTAAAACTTTACACTCGTATGCATTTATATGAGTATACCAACGTGGCTGCATAGCATACATATTCATGTGCTCAGGATACCTGCATGCATATAAATGTGTGACGTGTGTGTGTGTCTGCGTGTGTGTACAGTAATGTTGCTAAGAGGGAAGGGGAAGTCTAACCGCTGGACAGTTCTCTGCATCAAATTGTTATTTTCAATTAAAAATATGCAGTTTTATTAGATCATTTCTTTGATTGTAGTAACTATGTAACCATAAAAACAAGCGGTTAGAGCCTAATTACCAGCACTTGATCATTTTCTTAGTTCTACTTGAAGCTTTCAAATCTGCTTAAGCATTCAGCCTTCATGTTCTATTTATATGACTAAACCTCTATCCTGAAAATATCTGTGTAAAGCGCTACGATCCAACAAACTCTTCGGTTCAGCGACTGCTAGCAGACAAGTTTGCCAATCCTGCCGTCCTCCCACACACCTGATGGTTTTAACTGATGCGCTTTCAAGTCTGTTTTCTAATTTAACTTGTTTTTTATTTGATTTTGTTGGACTTCCAAATTGCAAAATTAAACTCCTATATATCTTTATTATTCATTTATAATTCCAAGAAACATCATCCCAACAGGAAGAAATGTCTTATTTATGTGTACTTTTAACCCCTTGATGACTGAATTAATTTCCAGCAAAATGTCAGACTTTCATGTAAATGCTGGTAAATTTGATGCACATTTCAATTTAATTTATTTTAAATTACACCGCATATAAATCAACGGTAGGGCTGGTTTGAAGTGTTGAAAAATTGTTGCAACAGTCTTCAATATTTGGCACTAAAATGGAATAAACTGAAACTTGTGACTCATTCAAAAAAAAAAAATCTTTTTTACAACTTAATTCGCACAAATTCTAATGTCGTGGCTGACCACCGCTGTAACCAGACAGATGCATTAAACTGCCTGATGTAAGCCTAGACAGCTTTTCAGTGCAAGCAACTCTGCTTTGCTCTTTCACATATTGTACTTTCACTTCATTTGACTAAACCACTGAGCATGAAAGCACTATAGGTGTAGTAGCTCAGTATGACGGTTTGACTAATCACACGATGGGGGAGCTTTATAAAGCAAGGTAAATGTTTCTTCAGCAGGGTGCTTTATTCATGGTTTCACTATAGTAAAAGTCTCCTTTCAGGCACCCATTATGTGTTCGGGTGCATTTCTTTGTTATTTTTTTTCGTTATGCTTTTTTTTTTTTTTAAATAGTGATGCTCTACCCTTGGATCTGCACAAATATCCCATTTCTGCAGTGGTATCAATTCAGAAACCAACAGTTTTGCGTTAACTCAGTCCTGCAGAGACCTTATGCAATATTCAATTGAGCTATGGACAGACAGCAGACACATTTCATGCTTTTATGTGGGCATTCAGAATCAACAAGAGGATGAGGCATGGAGGACATTTAGAAACAGACAAATCTTGGAAGGTTTTTTTATTCCAATAGCTTGATGGAGAAACAGCCCCATCTAAAGGATTTAAGCAGAACTGTGAAGAACGAACCAACTTCAAATCCTCTTGCATCTCTTAATGAGTCTCTTGAGAACAGGTTTAGGCGAGCTTGCTGGATGAGGAAGCTACCTGTGTCTGCCACTGTAACAAACAATGCTTCATTACTTTTTATTTTTTCACAGAAAACACTTTGCATGCAGATTTTGGCTGAAAAACTGCAAAGCTTTGCCAAAAAAAAAAACTTCTGCTCTAAAAATGGTCAACATGGAATTGCCACTTGTGAACAATGTTCCAGCTCCCTTCGACTTGATAGTGGAAACACTCGTGCTCCTGGGAGAGAGGGATCATGGTTAAAAAAAACAAACACAAATCCTGAAAGATGCACTTTAACCTCTGGATGTGTGTGTGTCTACCTCCCAAATATCACCTGAGTCCAGACAGGGATAAGACCTTTGCAGAACAAAGAAAAGGTCTGATAAGCAAGAGCTTGCTGGTGGTACTGACTACAAAAAGACCACCTGCCCCCTCTAGCTTGTTTGACTTCTCCTCTCTCCCGGCAGTTCATGGTTGAGAGATAAAAAACAGAAAAAGACGAGAAAGGGACCATTTTTTTGTGTGCTAAGAAGAAAACAAAGAAAACAGAAAAGTCAAGTGAAAAAAGGAAGAGAAATTCATGCAGATTGGCTCTTTTTAAAAATAAACAATTAAAACTCCAATTTGAGAAACTAGTTCAATCATGTGTCTTGTTCGCTCTTTTCAACTCCACTGATCTCAGTGGGGCTTTTTACGCTTGTGCGCCCAAAAGAGCTGGCAGCAGCGCACAAGTGTGAGACAGATGTGCGGGTCGGTCATTACAGTAATCGCTTCATTTAGTCCATCTACCCTGGGAGGGATGGCTGGTCAGCGCCATCTGGACGCTCACGGCACAGACGTGGTGGAGTTTGGCGGCTTTTCGCTCTGTAACAGGAGGGAGGCTCTAAAATGGTCATTGCACGTGTGGATGTGTGTCTGTGACAAATGTGCACAAATCTACCATCAGCTCCTAATTTCTTTCTTTCCCAGGTAAAATTGCTTTTTTTATTATTATTATTTTTGTCTGCCTCCCCGGTGGCCAGCTGCCTCAGAAACGCATCTGTCGCCTCTCTTTCCTCACAACCAGGAATGATGAAGGCTGTGGCATCAAGTGGCAAAGTCTGGACTTGTCCTCGATTTATAAAGCCGGGGGAGATGATGAGCATCCCTGTGTGTGCAGCTGAAAGACAAAGGGACCCAATCGCCGACCTGCACGCAATTTCCTCCTGACTGGGACACAGAAAGGGTGATGAGGACAGGAGTAGCTGAGGAGTGAGAACGTGTCAGGGCTCAAGAATGGCAGCTTGATTGCCAAGCAACACGTAGTCATGGAAACGAAAAATAGAGTGCAAGAAAGAGAGGTATAGGGAGAAAGGTGGAAGGAAAAAGGAATGATGCTGCAGGTTAAAAGAATATGGCAGATGGGTTAAAGTCCCACTACTATCATCTTTTTATCCATTGTAAAAGCTGTCCTGTTAGTCTTTCAGTTATGATTATGTCGTACTGAGAAGCAATTTCTTTTAAAAACTGTTGTTTTCTAGGACATAGTTTCTGCAGAGTGGCATGGCTCATCAGAAATTCTCCTCAAAGACGTGGTAGGACTGTTTAAAACACCAAAAATACTATTTTCATTGGAGTGGGTCTTTAAAAAAAGAGTTTCACGGGTACTTTGCTTTATTACATTGAAAATTAGCATTACATCCACTTCAAGGTGATATTTTAGTTCCATTCAAGAGTTTTTTTTGCATATAATTTAAGTTTAAGCATAAGCACTTGAATATTGTTTTCTATTCACATCCCCCCTCTTCCCTGTCTCTTTGGTGACTATCTCCCCTCATTCTCCACACCAACATTGACCCGCTCGTTTCTTTTTGTCATTCCATTGGCTATCTCTCCTCCCCCTCTCACTGACCTCCCCCCCGCCGGTTGAAGATCTCTTTTTCTGGCCACCATCCCTCCATCCCCGCAGAGCTGAGCTGACATTGTGCATGAGGTCAGAGAGATGGACAGTCGTGCTCCGGCTGTCATCCAGCTCGAACGGGCTTAGAAACAGCATGAGGAGACACCCAAGGGACGCCCTCGCTGGCCTCGGACGCTGGACGGGCATACAAACATTCAATCACACACTTTTGCAGGCATGTAATAAAAAAAACACACACAGAGACACAAAGACTTAGTACCAACATGCACAGCTCTCTATTACACATGTACTTGAAATGAAACAAGGACATGCAATACAACTGTGATGTGTAAAATGAAAACTTTTACACGTCCTTCATGCCCAGAAAATGCAGTCTCTTGGACAACAGCCATGGATTATTGGCTTGTTTGGCCAGTGCCCTAAATGGCTGAATTATAACAGAAAATGTTTGAGATAGAAAATCCACTTGTCATCAGATGAATTCAGTAATGACAAGTGGAGTAATCACAGAAAACCCACCGGCTGTGTAAACCATGAGCTCCTCTGTAATTTAATGGGACATAATTAAGTCTCATTTTATGCCCTGTCGGACCTTACTCTGCCATTTATGTCCCAGTAAGCCCTCCACTGAAGGGCTGTCTGGATCATCCATCTCTGGAAATTTGTGCACGTGCCTCGGACATAAAAGGTTGGCTATGAACTCAAATGTCAAGCATCTCCGAAAGGCTCACTCGTCTTCACTCCCTCAATTTTTAAAACGAGGTCTGTGTGTTCATGTAAAACTTTAGAAATCCCGGATGTTTTAAAAGGGTAATCGTTACTGTGGTATTTCAAGTAACACAGTTAGAGAAATGCCCCATCTCTCCATACTTTTACATAAACAGCATAATGTATGTAATAGGATGTCATGGCTGGGGTCACTTTGGATTATAGATGAGGGATGCTGTCAGGAATGTTGTACCAAACTGCCTCCATGTGGTGAGACTGCGCATTGCAAGACAACATTTACTCAATTGCTTTTTTTCATTTGGATCAGTCCAGTTTTGAAATAATTTTATTCACACATAAAAAAAATTGTTGTTGCTAAAAAAAAATAAAATAAAAAACACTGACAGTTGTGGGTGACATTACTTTTCTAAAAGGAGTCACTCATTCTAGATCTGCCAGCCTCAGGTTCAGGTTACCGGGATGAGGTTACAGGAGAACACAGAGGGTGCAGAAACAGTCAGGGTGGGTCCAGGTGTGGATCATTTTTCCAGCTGATCAGAAAACAGAGAGGACATCAGGTGTGAACAGCAGAAAGACACTGTATTTGTCTTCCTTTAACTTCTATTCCATCCTTTCAATTCTGAGGTAAATTTCAACATCTAGCAGCCCGACAGCTGAATCTCCATGGCTGAAGCTGCAAGGAAAAAAAGCAGCAGTGGAGGTGTGCGCAGCGGCAGGGCTTTGGGAGTGCGCGTCCCCCCGGAGTCCCCTCTCAAAACGGGGGTGATTTTGCAGGACGAGAGAGTCGACTTCCTTCGTGAGCAGGCCTTCTGTGCCCTGAGAGTGAAGACGGATAAGTGGAACCGCTTCATCGGAGCGGAGGAGAACCAGAAGATTCTACTGGACTTTCTGGACAACATCTGGACCAACAGGCTGTTCTTTTTTACTGGACCTGGAGGAACTCTGCATGCAGGAGATGCAGAGGTGAGTAATACAGAAGTGCAAACTGAGAAATACGTCCAAACACCAACCAAGTCTGTGAAATGTCACGCACAAGCTTTCACAAATAACTCTTTCTTCTTTCAATTCATCTTTTAGAGCTATTCTATACAGCACCACAATATTTACAGCTTCCCAGAAACATTATAGTTGTAAAAGCCTGGAGGAGTTGATATATAATGCATCATATGACGCCTGTATGTTTCGCCTGAGGTTAAATTCACACTTGGAGACCTTTGCCTGACTGGTGTGACGGTCATGACGAACAGAAAAAAATCCTTTAGATCCACATGTTCACATATACAGTTGTACATCACATTTCTTTTAAAAGATTCGTTTACAGGCTGCTTTACAAGCATAAGCAGAAACTCCTCATTTCTGCTGGGTTTGCACTTTTCGATCCATCTAACATGCACTTCCTTTTGAAATAAGTCTATACTTATTTCTGGTGCTTTCAATGCCGTTGAAAGCAATCCTACTGTTTTTGAATCTGTGAAGACGCCCCCATCATGGAAGACGAAGATTCTCTGCATCCAAAAGAAAGACGTGAAGAGAATCGACCATCGAGATTTCAGGCACCAGTTCAGGCTGGGAGAAGTACCCATGAATCCCACGGAGTACATCCCTGTGATGATCTCTGAGGTCAGGTGTTCTCTGGCAAACAAATGAAGAAACGCGGGCGTGGGCTTGGCAGGATGTCTGTAAGAGGCTTGTTTTCTTTTTACATGCAGGTGTTGGTGTGTGTTTTGTCCAATGGGTTAAACCAAAAGTACTGGACGCCGGTGGTTTGTGAAGATATCCTCCGACACCTGGAGAGGCTGAGAAGACAGGTGGTGACTCTGAGAGGACAGGCTGAAGGACGGACACTGCTGCCCCTTCCTCTGTACGTGGAGAGGGCGCAGCCTCAAGATATTCTACCCGGGTCAGTTTCAGAGAAGTTCTTTTTCCTGATTATTTAATTTTGTGCAATTTTTCTGAAAAAATTCATCAGATTTTTCAAATTTTAGGCTATTTTTCTTGTAGTTTTGCTTTTTGGAGTTTGTTTACAAATTCATGAAATAATCGGTTAACTGTAAAGTGTTCCTAGTGGTCTTTTAATTGTGATTATGCCATTTTAAAGAGAAAATCAAAAAACCTGTGTTGTCAGTGGGACTGTTCGCATGGAAGTTAGCCTCCCCTGATTTCCCATCAGCCCCTTGTTTACACTCTCTCCTGCTAGCGTGTATTGCATCAAAAGCCTAAGCTAACATTAGAGTGGAAAAAAAATGGTGAGGAATAGGCTATCAAAGCTATCCAGCCGTACAGTTCTGAGCCTGATGGCAGCATAGAAAATAAAATAAAGGAAGTGGATGCATCAGAATTGAGGTGGACAAAGGAGGCTTTGGCCCACCTTTGGCAGTTACTGCGTCACAAACCTGATCTTTTTTAAACCATGGGTTTTCATTTGCTCCTAATCTAGCATTAGTTGAAATGCAGTCTTATTCTTAAATTATTTTTATATACTTCCTCCAAAAATGCTATCAAAACATGTTAAAAGCACAAAAAACATGATTTCTACATAAATAAAATCTACATAAATGTAGTTGTTTGAATTATCAAAACGCTCATAACTTGGATTGTTTTGCTTTTGTAATTTAAATAACTCAAATTTAAACTTTTAGGTTTATAATGTCTTTTTCAGTATGAGTTGCTTTTTATAATAAACTTCAATTACTTTACTGTCCTTCCCCACAGCTCAGCCAGATGGCCGCTGGACCATGGTTTGGTATACTCCATAGAAACTCTGATAGTTCAATGGTCTGGACAAATCTGGAACGTGTTAAAGAAAGACTCTGGTGCGCTGCTGCTCCAGGGCGACCACCCTGGCCCCACTGTGGAGCTCCAGTTCTGGGCAACTCAGAGGGAAAACCTGCTGGGTATTCAGTCACAAGTATGTCACGGGCTCTGGGAAAGCGTTTGAAAAGAAATACAAAAGTATTCCTACTTTCCATAATTTTGATCACAAAACTGTGATTAGCAATAAAATGTTGGATTCTAATATAATTTTGTCATACTCATTCAGTTCTACCTCTGTTTGACTTTTAAATATAGACTTAAAATTAGAGAAACCCCTCGCTATATTTGTCAAAGCAAAGCTTAAGTTGTCATGAAAAATCCAAAATGGCCACAGAAACGAGTGTCAAAACATGCAACTTCTCAATTGATAGATATATATACTGCAATTAAGTAAGATACTATTTTTTTTTATTTTGATAGCATTTTTAAATCATGATATATTTCCAAGTTTTATTGGATATAGCCCATTTTTATAAAATCTGTTGCTAAATTCTTAAATCACATAACTGTTATGTTTCCTTGTGCGGTGTACGATCAAGATGTCTGTTTTCAGATCCAGAGCTCCAAAGTGCAACACATCATGGAAATCCTGGAAAGAGCCAAAAGCAGCTACTATCTCGCCTTTAAGGACGTCTGTGTCAAAGTCAATGAGGGTAGATCGGCAGTAATTGTCATCTATATGCTAATTAACTCATTTCCACCTACTCTCATCTTTCTACTGACAATTCAGTCTCTCCATCACTTTCCAAAAGAAGCATGAATGAACAATTATAATCTGCAGATTCAAGCAAACTGCGACACTATGTTCCACTCAATTTTAAAAAGACTAAAAAAAGTGCCTTTTTGGTTGTTTGCACTCTGAGCTGCAACAAGATGCTGCTTTGTCTTTGTTGTGACTGTCTGATCCCACTCTCCCTACAGCTGTGATGGAAGCAGAGGACATAGATCTGTATCTGCGCCCTCTAAGAAGACTCATCAGCAACTTGGAAGAAAAGAGTTTTCCAAAGATGGACACGCTTCTCCCTCCGCTGTTTCACACTCTATGTCTCATCTGGACTCATTCTCAGTACTATTGTACTCCACGACGCATGGTTGTTCTCCTTCAGGAGTTTTGTAATCTGATCATTGAAAAGGTAAAACTCTAAAACCTGTTATTTGAGAAAGACATTAATGGGACGTGTAATAACAACTACCACTCTATGTGCAGGTCGTTGCATACCTCATCCCTGAGCAACTTTTTAAGATGGAGATCGAGGAGGGGATGGAAAGAGTACAGATCTGTATCTCAGTTCTGCGTACCTTTAAGGAGCTCTTCCATATTTACCGTCAGCAGATACCAAGTTACTACAAGGAAGCCCAGAGCGTAAAGTCATGGGACTTCTCAGAGACACTTGTGTTTAAGCGCTCAGATGGAATCATTGAAAGGCTTCAAATGATTGAGGTGGGGTTGAAATGATGTCTTAGAACAGTTATCTTGTTTAAGTACCCAAAACAGAGATTTTTGTATCTTTTGTATTGACTTTTTTTTAGGACATTTTTGCCACCGCACTGGACTTTCTGCACCTGGAGAAACTGGAACTTGGTGAAACCCGAGGAAGAATCTTAAGCGAGATGGTTTACAGCATGAATGAAGAATTTCATGACCAATGGCGGACCCTAAGAGAGAGCAAATACAATCCCTTTGACAACACGAATGATGTGAGACCTTGTTTTTGATGCCCCACTGTTAATCGTTTATTCAATTGGCAGGTTTACACGCAGAGACACATTTGTAGCACCAACAGGCAAAGAATATATTAAAAAGTAACAATGACATGATATTTTTCTGCCCAGCAGTTCAGTAATTGGAAGGTTGGGGGGCAAAATAATTGCTTAGCAACAATAAAATAAAACCTGTTACCAGAGACAGTTTTAGACTGTACATCTGTATTTAATTTAGTAGACATAAATGTATTTGTAAAACAAGTGTGGAAAACTCGACCTCCCTTCTTTCACTCAGTGTACAGACTCAGGTGGTGAGTTTAGCCCTCCATCCATGTGTGGGGTCTATTTGTTCTTGCCCTCCAGTAGAATTTTTCTGCTGCTCTACCTTGTGGCATCCTCTAAATTCAAAAATTGTATCCTATTGGCAGATTTTCTTTAAATATGCAAAAAATAAATAAAGAAAGAAAGAAAAACTGCCAAAACAAAAAGGATTTTACCAAGAATTCTTATTTTAAGGAAAAAAATTCTTGCCACCAAGACATCCACTATATTACCAGAAGTATTGGCTCAGCTGCCTTGACTCACATGAACACAAGTGCTGTTCCATTCCTGACCCATAGAGTTCAATATGATGCAAATCCACCTTTTGCAGCTATTTCAACTCTTCTAGGAAGGCTGTCCACAAGGTTGAGGAGAGTGTAACCCAAATTTGAGTGAAAGGGACAAATCTCAATGTAATACTATTTCACCAAACACCACAAAGACAGACTTGAATGTGTATTGAATTAATGAATTCCTGTGCCTTTACTTGGAATAATACCCATGATTGTGTAATATTCTTTTCTTTTTGTGTCCAGGATTTTGTGCGTCACTATAAACTTTTTATGGAGCACAGCAAAGATTTGGATGAAAGGTTGGGAACGGTCCTTAATTTGGCCTTTCATCACACCAAAAACCTGCAGTCAGTCTTTAAGGTATGGCTGAGTATTATCAATAACAAAACAGAAATACAAAAGTTTTATCTGGATTATTCACAAAATTGTAGTTTTTCATTCTGTAATGTACTTTTACTGACTTGTGATGAATTTTTTTGCCATATTGTGCAAAACGTGTCAATTTAAAAAAAAAAAAATTCTACTCATCAAGGAAAACTTCACTTAATTATTTGATAATAAATTAACAAAACTTGTAAAAGGTGTTTTTTTCTTGTAAAAATTTCCATCAAAATGTAAATCCACTTAATCCCATTTAGAATTCTGGGGTTGCTGGAGCCTATCCCAGCTATTGTCAGTTCCCAGTCCGTTGAAGGACAAAACATTCAAACATGATTTGGGCAAATTTGCCAACAGTACAAGACACAAAAAAAGAAAACAAGTTTTAACACTCACAACATGTCAGCTATTATGACAATATTTTCTGTTGTGACCCATTGTCATTACTTGGGCAAACATTTGATAAACATTATAAACAATTTTTTTCACTTGACTTTGTCCTTTTGCATTAGTTGTTAAAGATTTTTGACACACTTCTTGAGAGACCCAGAATCAACCAGCTGTTTGCTCCGAACTACAAAATCTTGCTGACCATGTTCACTGAGGAAGTAAACAGCTGTAAGTTTATACTGGATCAACACAGAGAAAAGGTAAGGGAGGCTGCAAATATTTGGAAAGTAGCACAATAGCTGAACAGATATACAATGATTTTTTTTCTGTTGCAGCTGCAGGCAGACTGTGCAGTTTTGGGTAAAAATATGCCCAAGGTGGCTGGTAACCTCAAATGGTCACAGGAGCTTCGGAGTCGCATTCTTCAGAACAGAAACAACCTCTGCCAGATGGCCCATTTGTATGAATTTTTCTTTGTGTTTGTGTTAACATTGAACAGCAGAGGACAGACCTTATTCCATCGTTCTTCCAGGCCTCTTGAATGTGCAGAGGCAGACAATGTGGTCCAGAAGTATGAACATCTTCTGGAGAGGTTGAAGCAGCACGATGAGGAGCTGTTTACTGGATGGACACAAGGGGTCGAGGAGATCTGCGAGAAGCATCTACAGGAGCCGCTGTTGACCCTGGACACAGACATGGGCCTCTATCAAGTCAACTTCAGTTTTGCTGTAAGAACAGACAAAAAATCTTCGTCACTTAAACGATAAACAGGAAATATAAATAATAGAAGCACATTTTAATCAGATTCAGTGACATTGTCTCCTGTTCTCAGCTGAAATCTGTCCTACGGGAAGTGACATATCTGGAGATGTTGAAGAGCCCCAATATTCCTAAAGCAGCTCTCCATCTCCACTCTAAGAAGGAGAGGCTACATATGGTAGGTCTTCAGGATCCATTTTTATACATGACTATTCATAAAACATACAGAAGACTGTCATGATCTTGTCATTCTTGTAGTACGAACAGACACTCTTCTTGGTGACCGAGTGGTACAACAAACTCCACAACACACTCCTTGCAGTAGAGCTGGGATTAATGAAAGATGAGATGGATGGGATAACACGACAGCTTAGTCCAGCCCTTCAGGAGTTAACCTGGGCTCAGGATGACCTTTGGGACTACATTAAGAGCACACGTGAACTGGTCAAGGTAAGGAAGATGTTTCACACATGAAAGAGACACATGTCTTTATAAACTTGTTCCCAGTTGTCTTAGTTATGATGATTAAGTTTGTAGCCAAAATCACAAATTATGTTTTTTTTTTTGTTTGTTTTCTCTGGAGTGTGGCTGGAGTTCATCAGAAATTTGAATACAAGTTGTGGGAGGAAGTAACCCTCCAGCATTCCTATGTTTATACTCTCTCCCGCTAGCCTTTAGCCTTTAGTGTTGCAAAAAAATGCGAGCAAAATATTGGAGCAATCCAGCCAAACAGTTTTGAGCCAAATGGCAGCTCAGATGAGGAAAATGTAGACATTATTATATCTCCTGTATTTGTCTGCATCAGAAGTGGAGCGGAACAAGGAGACTTTGGCCTGCCTATTGCAGTTACTGCACCACAAACCTGATCTTTTTCAACCGGCAGGTTTTTATCTGCTGCTGATACACGATTTTAATTAAGAAATACTCAAAAATGCTGTTTTTATCATAATTTAGTGTGTATATATGTCCATCATGAGAAAAAGGCTACAAAAGCATATTTAAAAACAGCAAAAACAAACTTTTCATTAAGTGAGTTTTTAAAGAAGTTTGACAGAATTTCGTCCTGCACGTGCGCATGAGCTTCAACATTTTATTCAGTCATTTTTGTTGGTTTGTCTCATTTTCTCTTTCCAGAGCTTCTCTAGTCGAGTCTATAAGAGTAAAGCTAATGTGGAAGCCATCCAAGCCCTCATGGGTCAATTCAGTAACCGGGCCCTTCTCACCAGAAAAAGCCCTGATTCGTCTCTGTTCATCTTCTCTGACATTGATGAGAGTGTCTCCAAGCAGCATGCTCTCATCAGGGATTCAGGGCAGCAGATACATAAACTGCTCCAGGTAAATATCTGGATGAAAACATCCTCACATAGTCACGTCAGGTAATCACTTTTGGGCTTTTTTTTTTTAAACCATTCGTTGATTTGTGGTCCAGGAGAACCAGTCTTTGCTCAGTGTGAAGGATCTACAGAGCAGCGAGTGGCAGGCCTACACAGAATATGTGGACCGGATGATCATTGGTGGCTTCTCCAGTGCAGTGCGCTGCTCCCTGCTGTACCTCATAAACAACACAGATGCAGCTCAGTGCAAAGAACCACTGTTTGAAATCCAACTGAAACTCAAGAACAATGAGATGACCTTTGGTCCTTCTCTGGACTTGAGCCACCGCGGTAACTTCTATGAGATTGTGGATGAAATGGTCACAAACATCACAAATATGGCGTCACTTATTCCTAGAGTGGCAGCTCACAAAAGTCTGGAAAACTACCAGGTGTGGCACTGAGTGGATATGATATCATACTGCCAGATATACTGAAGTGTTTTATTCAAACTCTGCCAACAAACTCTTTGTAGAGGGACATCGATGAAATGGAGGATCTGTCAGAGATGTGTCGCACTGTCCGCTCGAGAGCAAAAGAGGCAGTAGCTAAGGTTTGTGTTTTTCCTTTGAAATTACTCCTACTTCCAAGTTTTTCACCATTTTTCTACAGATTCTTGATTGCAACTAATTCCGTAATATTTTTAGGTCAAGGTGTTCCAAGCCTCCTTTTCAAGCTATCGCTTTCTATGGACTGACGACAGGTCAGATACTGTAAAAGTCACAGTTAAAGCGGTTTAATCAACAATTTTACGTGATTTTTTTCTGTTATGTACAGATTTGAGTTTATGAGGCAATTCCTTTTATACGGCCATGTTTTGAGTACAGAGGAAGCAGAGCTGTACGCAGACTTTGAGCTGAAAAAGAATCCTCCCACACTAGACAACTTTAAAGAGCAAGTAAGTGCACAACTGCAATTTATTGGCTTAAATTAGTATGTAGAGATCAAATTATTACTTTCTTTGTCACTGTCATATGTCCACCCAGATCAATCAGTTTGAGTCTCTGTACACACGAGTGAGCAAGATGGACGATAAGAGGGTGTTTTGCGGCTGGCTGCAACTGGACATCAAACCCTTTAAGCACAGTTTGATGAATGACATAAAGAAGTGGAGCTGGATGTTCAAAGAGCACCTCCTCAACCATGTGAACAAAAGGTTAGACCACGGGACAAGCCTTTGACTTCCAGACTAAGGCTGGGTTAAGATGCAGATTAGTAAAGTCTTGTTTCCATGGAGAGGTACTGTTCTGTTGCACTCAATGTGACCCATGTCCTGGTTGAGATTCACAGTCAGCTAAACTCTCTCTTGCATCATTTCCTCCAAGGAGCAGACAAGTGCTGTATTTAGCAAAAAAGTGTGAAACTAAAATTTTAAAAATACAGAAAGGTATTTAGTAAATGAACCATATTCATATAAAAACCCAATAAAGACCAAAAAATACAGTATTGTTAACTAAAACATTTGACACATGTTCAATTAGCATTATAAAACATCAAACTTACAGCAAAATCGTTAATATTGTTGACAGTCTTCATGTTTAACATAAAACTTACTCATATTGCCACTCAAAAGGCTGGAAATGAGTGGATGGCTTCAGATTGGAGAGCAAAAACCATCATGGTCTGTCTTACTGCAACACTGAAAAACTAGCTGTTTACTTCCTGCCACCTATTGGCTGAACATAATACAACAGGGATGGCTATCGCCCTCTAGCGTCTGGATGAACATTGCGGACATCTCAAAGTTACAATACAAGTACAGTACGGTACAGTATGATTTGGTATTTTGAGCGTTTCTATTATAAAATGGACCCATAAAGCTAGACCAAACCATACCTTTTATGGCCCTCCGCTGATTGTAGGTCCATAGAAAAATGCAATAGAAATGTTAGGGCGGGGCTACGCCACACAATGAACCCATTGATTGGCGGACGGTCATTACAACAGAAAGCACCAACATTTTCAAACATTCAATTTTTGGTCTTTCAGTCGACGTGTTACAAACAGCAAGGTCTGGTTCGTACTAGAACTACAAATGTTCTTTGCCATCCGTGGTGATAGCGTGATTCAGAGTGAGCTAGTTGGATCATGTAGAAATGAGAGTCTACAAAGATCGGTAGCTTCACTTTTGCTGTAGGTGCACTAGTATAACGCAAAGCTACACAATCGGTCTACATCCTACATGTGCCGTCATGGTTCAACTTTGAGTGGAATTCCCTGGACCATTCTAAACCATGCTGTACCCTACCGTGCCGTACCACTCAGTGGGAATGAGCCTTTAGGTATCTTGTTGCAACACAAGCAAGTCTGTCCCATTTCAGTCTGATGCACACTTAAGAAATGTGAGGAAAGCAAAAAATAACGTCACGTTTAAGGGAACAATATTTTATTTCCAAGACAACTGTAGTGACTTTGACCTGTTCTAGGGCAGCCATGGGGCAGAGGTAGAGCGGCTGACCTCTGATCAGAAGAACACAGGTTTGGTTCCTGCTCTGCCTGCCTATGTGCTGAAGAGTCATTGGGCAAGACACTGAGCCCCAAATTGCTCCTGGTGGTTGTGGGTTGGGGCCAATGTGATGAGGCAATAGTGTGTGAATGAGACCTTAGACCACTATGGGCCTTCAAGGAAGGTTGTTAAGGACTACATGAGTTAACGCCATTCAAACTTTCTTTGTTTGATATTCATATTATTAGCTCTAAAATGGTCCTGCTCCAAAAACTTTTCATTGTATTTATATCTTTCTGTTATGCCCTTGTTTGCTGACAAAACAGCAAAAAAATGGTTCTGAATAAATTCAAAAGAAACTCAGAGTCAAGATCTGCCATTCATCTTTTTTGTAGTTTACAGGTCAGACAAGTGACCAAAGAAATGAACATGTCTTTTGCAAAAGGAGAACTAGAAGTTTAAATTTGTTTGATTTTTAAGAATTCTGATACAAACTTCATTGTTTCCCTTGCAGCGTTACAGAGTTGTCCAGTTTCATCGATGCCACAACAGATGGTCTCTCTACCAATGTATCTGACACAGACTATGCAGGACTTGTGAAGATCATGGGCCATCTCAGGGCCATTCGAGACAGAAAGATCAGCAGCGATCGACACTTCAAACCACTCAAGTCGACTGCTGAGCTCCTCAAAACCTATGGACAGCAGCTTCCAGAAAATGTTTACACACAGCTAGAGGTGTGTCACAAAAAAACACAATTTACCACAGACAAGTGCAGCTTTCATTATGACTTTTTTTAACACAGGAGCTGCCTGAGAAATGGATAAACCTGAAAAAAATCGCCTTCACCGTCAAACTTGAAGTGGCACCACTGCAGTCAAATGAGGTTTCAGTTATACGCAGGATGTGCGTCCACTTTGAGGTGATTCTGTGTGCTGCTGGGTTAGGTATCAGTTTTTCAGCCTCCAACAAAGAGCTTGATATCCGATATTTAAACCCCCTTGCTTTCTGTTCTACATTATATATGAACCTGCAGTTTGGATGTTGCTTCAAATGCTGACAGACAGTTGAGCGTGCAACATAATTCTGCCATGTATTCCATTTCTAGGTCAAGCAGCATGAGTTCAGAGAAAAATTCCGCTCTGAATCAATATTTAAGCTTAATGTCGAGGAACCATATGAACTTCTAGATAAGGTGAACATTTATGTGACCGCATAACGTTCTTGAGATTCCTCACTGCAAGGATTCCATTTAATATTCGGTCCAACATTTCCTTTTTTAGTGCAATCAGTCCATAACACTGATGGAGATGGAGATGAAGAAGCTGCAGAACACGGCGGATCTGTTTGAGGTCAGCTTCCCTGAGTACAAGCAGCTGCGCCAGTGTCGCTCAGACATCATACTCGTGAAGAATGTCTGGGACATGGTCATCTTTGTGAAGGTACGTCTTGATCTGCATACAAAGTTCTGCTACAAAGACGGTAAACTCAGTCTTTGTATTAACAATGCTAAAACTTTCAAACTAATATTACATGTGCATATAATTTTTAGACAAACTGACTTATTCATTTCATTTAAGGCACAGTCACTTTAAAGTCCCACTCCAATCATCTTTTGATTTATTTTTTTAAGTGTTCCCTATTGGTCTTTTAGCTATGATTATGCCATTTTTAGGCCAAATCAAAAAACGTGGGTTGTTTCTAGGACATAGTTTTTTATGGAGGCAAATCAGGGCCTTTAAGATTTAAAAGCCAAATAAGACAACTCGAAAAATTCAAGCTGAAGTATTGGTGTTAAGTTAGAAAAAAAAGTGTCTTAAACTCTTCAATTCTTAAATAAACGTAATTAAAGTTAATCAAAGTTTAACTTTAAAAACTTTTCTTCAGTTTCAAATTTGAATCTGAAAATTTTAGGTTTGAAACTTTTGGCTCCATTCTGGTGCATTCACTGACTTGGAACTCATATAATAGAATCGGAGAAAGCTTCAGACACTTTTTTTTTTTTTTTTTAGCTTAACACAAATATTTCAGCTTCAAGTTGTTTTATTTGGGTTTTAAGTTTTTATGGCCCTGATTTGGCTCCATAGTTTTTGCAACCCAGCAGAACTTTGTCAGAAATTCACGTCTGAGTTGTGGGACTGTTGCCGTGGAGTAAGCCTTCCCTTATTTCCCATCATCTCTTTGTTTACACTCTCTTCTGCTAGCTTACTGTCCCTCACAACCTCAACTTAACATTACCGGTGCAACAGAAATGACAAGATATTTTGGAGCTATCCAGCCGTAGAGTTTTGAGGAAAACAAAGATGTACATGGATCTATTTGTCTACAACAAAATTAATAAAGAAATACTCAGAAGCTTAATTTTAAGCTTAATTTCCTTTATATATGTACTCTATTGTGATAAAAATGCTACAAGTACATGTTAAAAACATTATCGGAGTGAGTCTTTAAAGGTAAAATTTACTGAGATTGAATTCCTTGATCTTTTGAAAATATTTCTTAAATACGATTTTTTTTTTTTTTACCAACTACACCAGATAAAACAACCTGTTATTGTCAAATACATTAACCATTAAAACAAGTAAAAAAAATTAGATCCTTTGCTTAAGAATGAGTAAAACTGTTCCAAACATTTTGAAGCCTTGGTGTCCTAAATCTAGTAAATAAAGTAAATTAATCCAAAAATATAATTATAATTTAAATTATGTTTTTTTTTCTCTGAGTAATGTAAATAATCTAAATGATGATTTGTCAATTCCAGACAAGTATTGAGGACTGGACCAAAACTCCATGGAAGGAAATCAATGTTGAGCAGATGGACATGGAGCTTCGACGGTTTGCCAAAGTACAAGAGGCCTCCCAGAACAAATATATATACAACTTTTGTTCTGTTTTTTTTTAATTCAAATGTGTAATGTTGAGTGTTTCTGTTGTGTATCATAGGAGATGAAGATGCTGGATAAAGAAGCTCGGGCTTGGGACGTTTATACAGGCCTGGAGTCAACTGTAAAAAACCTGTTAACTTCCCTGAGAGCCGTCAACGAGCTGCAAAACCCAGCAATCAGGGAGAGACACTGGCAACAGCTTATGACTAAAACAAAAGTGCGACATTTTGTTTACTCTGTAGTTTAGACCCACTGTACTGTTTGTAGCTCATGTATCTTAATGTGAAATGCGATCGGGTCCTCAGGTGAGGTTTGTCATGGGAGACGACACCACTCTGGGCGACCTGCTGGAGTTACAGCTTCACCACGTGGAGGATGAGGTCAAAAACATAGTAGACAAAGCCGTGAAAGAAATGGCCATTGAGAAGGTAAAAAAAAAAAAAAGACTTCTAAATTTATTGTCTATAACTTATTTTGTAAAAACAGGCCCCTTAGGAATATTATTTTGCTATTGAAACATTTCTTGATAAGATTTTTTTCTTCCGGTAATTAAGACAAATTTTCGAGGGACTTTTTACTTTATTAAAATAGTTTTTTTTGCAGCGTAAAATTAAAAATAAACAATTACATAAATAATCTCTACAAGAGGTGGATCAGTTCTCTAGATTTTGATTTAAAAAAAAGCCTAATTTCACAGAAATAAAAGTGTCTTGTAATTGTAAACATTAACAAGACACTTTTTATATTTTATTTTAAGATATATTTAGAATTCTCAACAAACTTACAAACCATAGCACAAGTGCTTATTGTTAGTAAAGTTTTTGTGTATTTATTTTTTAAATGATGAATTTATTTAAAAGGTTTTGGCAGAGATAACCCAAACCTGGAGTGTGATGTCGCTTTCATATGAGACTCACAGCAGCACTGGAATCCCACTGCTGAAACCAGATGAAACTCTAATTGAGACACTGGAGGACAATCAGGTGATCATATTAGCTGGATGCTAAAAATACAGTTTTATGGCAAATTCCTGCATGCAATATTTGATTTTTTTCAGATTTATTTATATATTAAAACTGAATTGAATGTACTGGAGTCATTTGAGTGACTTCTGCTTCCTAATAACCATCATCGTATTCTTCTGCTTTCTTTGCAGCTGCAGCTGCAGAACATCCTGATGAGCAAGTACGTGGAATTTTTCCAGGCAGAAGTTAGTGGATGGCAGCGGAAGCTGATGCTGGCTGATTTGGTCATCGCATCCTGGATGTCTGTCCAGAGGAACTGGGCTCACCTTAACAGTATCTTCACAAACAGCCATGACATCCGTTCCCAGCTGGCGCACGACGCTGAGCAATTCCAAGGAATTCACTCTGACTTCCAGGTACACATCATTCTGTGGTTTTTTATGGACCTGTAAATCGTAATTGTAATTATTGGTGCTCCTCCTGTTCAGACGTTGATGACCGAGGTGGTGAAGAACAGTAACGTGGTTGAAGTCACAAACCAACCTGGCTTCCAGGAAAGCCTGGAAACCTTACAGCAGAGGCTGTTGTTGTGCGAGAAAGCGCTTTCCGAGTATCTGGAGATCAAGAGGCTCACCTTCCCCAGGTTTTACTTCGTATCCTCCTCAGACCTGCTGGAGATCATCTCCAAGGGAGCACAACCCAGACAGGTGAAGGGTTCAGTTGTGTTTTTTTTATGAATACCTTCAATAAAGCAAAATAGCTGAACACTAATAACTCAAGTTTTATGGTTTAAATTTATGTATGGTGTTTTTGTCTGCTTCCAGGTGACCAGACATTTGTTGAAGCTGTTTGACAACATAGCAGATCTTCGCTTCAAGGACTCTGAGAAGGGCGGAGGACCTGCGGAGGATGGAGCAGCAGTTGCCATAGGGATGTACAGCCGTGAAAGAGAATATGTTTCATTCTCAGAGCCGTGTGTGTGTGAGGGACAGGTACTGCACATGTAGTATTTGACTGTATGTTGGCACAGAAAATTACTTCCACCACTACTGCTTTAGTCTGACTCCATCCATGTGTCTTTACAGGCAGAGTGTTGGCTGAGTGCCTTAGAGACCACAATGCGCAGTACAGTTCAAAGGGAGATACAGGAAGCTGTAGCTGCGTATGAAGATAAACCGCGGGATCAGTGGCTCTTTGATTACCCTGCGCAGGTTTGATGATGACAACTGGAAAAAAAGTAATTCTAAACCACAGACATGATCTGTTGTTCTCCTCAAACAGGTAGGGCTAACGGGTAGTCAGGTGTGGTGGGCCACAGATGTGGGCATCGCCTTTGCAAGAATGGAGGAAGGATTCGACTCAGCTCTCAAAGACTACAATAAAAAGCAGGTATAAATCGATAGCAGGATCTTGTTAGGATTTTTGGTAAAGTAGGCTAATGCAGTGAGGTTTTTTTTCTCTTTTTAAATTAGATAACACAGCTGAACTCCCTGATCCACATGTTGCTGGGGGATTTAACTCCTGGAGACAGGCAGAAAATTATGACGATATGCACCATTGACGTCCACGCCCGAGATGTTGTCGCCAGTCTGATTACACAAAAGGTTGTTCAACATCAGACCTACTTTTAACCTGAGTTTTTAAACAACTTTTTGACTCTATTGTTGGCTTACCCCCTCTCTTAGGTGACAAATGGACAGGCGTTTGCCTGGCTGTCCCAGTTACGCCATCGATGGGATGAAGAAACCAAGCACTGTTATGTCAACATTTGTGACGCTCAGTTCCAGTTCAGCTATGAGTACTTGGGGAACACTAACCGGCTGGTCATCACCCCTCTCACTGACAGGTACATGTGCAGCATATGCTCCTGAATCACATTTGAGGATCCGGAGCAACTTGTGGCTCAGAAAAACGTTAGAAAAATGCTAACGATGCAAAAAATGTGAATAAATAGTCCAAAATAATAGATTAGTTAACAAAGTTTTGTCTATGGTGTCCTCTCAGGTGTTACATAACCTTGACTCAGTCACTCCACCTGACGATGAGCGGGGCTCCATCAGGCCCAGCCGGCACCGGCAAAACCGAAACAACCAAAGACCTCGGACGCTCTCTAGGCATCATGGTATATGTGTTCAACTGCTCTGAACAAATGGACTACAAGGTGGGGTGCTCCTCTGCTTTCTATTTTTGTACTTTTATATGTGCTTTTCTTCATTGGACTGTTCCCTCAGTCTATAGGGAACATCTACAAAGGGCTGGTTCAGACGGGAGTGTGGGGCTGCTTCGATGAATTCAACAGGATCTCAGTGGACGTCCTCTCTGTGGTAGCGGTGCAGGTCAAGACTATACAAGATGCTGTGAGGAATAAAAAACAGAGGTACAAAGCTCACTTTTTGTCAAGGGTCTATTATTTGTATTTTCAATCATGTATTCAAAAGCAGATTTTAATGTATTTTACATAGATTTCAGTTTCTTGGAGAAGAAATTGAACTAAAGCCAACAGTGGGGATCTTCATCACTTTGAATCCAGGTTACGCTGGTAGAGCGGAACTCCCGGAGAACCTCAAGGCACTGTTCAGGTCTGAAATGTCAGGTAGATTTCCCATAACAAGGGTCAACAATTACTCACAATTATTATGTAATTATCTTACGACAGGCCCTGTGCAATGGTGATCCCAGACTTTATGCTGATCTGTGAAATCATGTTGGTGGCTGAAGGGTTCATTGATGCTCGTCTGCTGGCACGGAAGTTCATCAGCCTCTACACTCTGTGTAAAGAGCTGCTGTCCAAACAGGTGAACTATTCCATATTTTGTCAGATTGCGCCCGTATTAGTTCATGCTTTCAGAAACACAAAGACAATAGTTTTTATTGTCCTCTTTTTTTTCCTTTTTTTTAGGATCATTACGATTGGGGCTTACGTGCCATCAAATCCGTCCTCGTGGTCGCTGGATCCCTGAAGCGAGAAGAGCGCAGCAGGCCTGAGGAACAGGTGTTCATTCGTTCTATTTTGTTTTCTATCATATACCTTGGAATTTTTATTAATTTACATATTTGACGCTATCTTTATAGATTCTCATGCGGGCATTGAGGGACTTCAACCTTCCAAAGATAGTGACCAACGACGTACCCATCTTCCTGGGCCTGATCAGTGACTTGTTTCCTCAGCTGGAAGTGCCCAGGAAAAGAAACCCGGTGATAGAAAATGCTGTCCGGGAGTCCGTCAATGAGCTGCGCCTGCAGCCTGAGGAAAACTTCATACTCAAGGTTCCTTGTTCTTCCTGCATATTTTAAATTTTTACATGTAAACGAATTGCTCTAAACGTGAACTGCTTTGCTGCTCAATCAGTGCATTAGCAACAAAGTAATCTAATGTTTTGTTGTTTATAATTGTGTGTTTCAGGTCACTCAGTTAGAAGAGCTGCTGGCTGTGAGGCATTCTGTGTTTGTCGTTGGTGGACCTGGCACTGGAAAGAGTCAGGTTAATGTTATAAAAATAAGATTCACTTTCATTTAGAGGAAACTTTAAGTTTTTTTGTGCAGTTTGGGATAAAACTATTTTACTCCTATTTCATATGATTGATTGCATGTAATTCCAGGGGTTATTTGTACCTCTGTGGTATAAATTAATTTATATTTTGGATCTTAAATGAGTGTAAGACAACATACATAGTGTATTTTTATTGCTTAGGGTTAATTGTTAGGTTTTAAGTAAAATCTCTCTTATTTAAGATGCTCTTTGTGGCAAATTCAGCTTCATGACGAGTTTAGTTTACAAAGCTGTCCTGTGTCACAGTAGAGCAAACAAACCAAAGTTTTACAACAGCATTTTTATCCTGGAAAATACAAGTGTGTCTGTTGCTGTTTGGTAATAGCTGTTGGAATGAGAGATTTTACTTCATTTATAACCAAAAAAAAATCATATTTTGATCAATTTTTTAAAGCGTCCCCAGTGGTCTTTCAATCATAGTTATAAATTATGGATGAAAATTGCCGAAAAGCAATTTTAAGCTCAATTTTCTCTGTATAAGTCTTCCATCATGAGAAATATTCTACATGGAGATGTTAAAAACACCAAAAACACAGTTTACAATGGAGTGGGTTTTTATGCATGCAAGAGTAATACATGAAACAATATCAATAAGTGAATTTGTAGACAACAACCCTTTTTGATTTGCATGGATGGTTAGAGCTCATAAAATCCCCTACAATATATGACATTAAAACAAGTTTCTTTTTTTTTTAGATTCTGAAGACCCTTCACAGGACTTATGCAAACATGAAGCTAAAGCCAGTGTGGACTGACATCAACCCCAAAGCTGTGACCACAGATGAGCTGTTCGGGTACCTGCATCCTGCCACCAGAGAGTGGAAAGACGGTGAGAGAAATTAACAAGTTTGAGGAGCATGAAATATGGGATCAAGTTTTTTTTTCCTGAAGGATGGCTTTTTTCTTAACTAATTTTCAACTTCTTTATCTTGAAAAAATTAAAATTAGTGGATAAACATGACAACGTGTCTGGGTTCCAGTACTTTCCTTTAGTGATGCATTTAGCCATTCTTTGCTCATTTATGGTTGGATGTTATAACATGTTCTCTGTTTAGGCCTATTCTCGTCTACCATGAGAGAGCTGACCTCCATGCCCCATGATGGTCCCAAATGGATTGTTCTGGATGGAGACATTGATCCCATGTGGATTGAGTCTCTCAACACTGTTATGGATGACAATAAAGTGAGAGTTGAAAAGATTGTTCTGTTCTGAGAGATCCTGTCCACCCCATATAAATGATGTTTCTGCACTCCCTGTGCAGGTCCTGACACTCGCCAGCAATGAAAGAATCAGTTTGTCTCCCTCTATGCGTCTGCTCTTTGAAATCTCACATCTGAGAGCTGCAACTCCAGCTACAGTGTCCAGGGCAGGAATACTTTACGTTAACCCACAAGACCTCGGCTGGAGTTCGTAAGTCTCACAGATGCAAAGTGTTTATCAATGTTTAGGATTTTGGTTACTATTGCTGTTATGTTTTCAGTCTTGTGACCAGTTGGATAGACACCCGGCAGGCCCAATCAGAGAGAGCGAATCTCCCTATTTTGTTTGAAAAGTACGTGCCGCACTGCTTGGAGCAGGTCCGCTGCAACCTGAAGACCATCACTCCCATCCCAGAGACCAGCATGGTGCAGGTCTGGACTCAAACCACCACTTTGTTCAACTTTGATAAAGGATTGCTTGATCTGGTACAACATTGATGTATTTTGTTGTGTCAGATGCTCTGCTCCCTGTTGGACTGTCTGTTGACAGAGGACAACACTCCTGCTGAGTCTCCACGGGAACTTTATGAACTTTACTTCGTCTTTGCCTGTGTCTGGGCTTTCGGAGGGGCTCTCTTCCAGGATCATGTGTGTATTGTTTAAAATGCTGGTGCAAATTACTATTTGTTTGGGTTTTCTTCTTTTGCACCGTTTGAAACTGTAAATCCTAATATTCCTTCCAGCTGAATGACCATCGAGCAGAATTTAGCCGCTGGTGGTCCAAAGAAATGAGGGCGGTGAAGTTTCCTTCCCAGGGAACCGTCTTTGACTATTTCATTGACTCTAAGACTAAAAAGCTGACACCCTGGAAAGAAAAGATGACACCATTTGAGTTGGAGCCTGATGTACCTCTACAGGTGTGTAGCTTTGAATGCAAAGAATCATCTAAAGCAGGGGTCTGCAATATGTGATTCAAGAGTCACATTTGGGTCTTTTACCTCTCCAAAGGAAGGAAAATTAAATAATGTTTTTTTTTTCTTAATGTAGGGTTGCTAAATTAGCATTTATATCATTTAAATTAGTTAAGTTTGTAAATGTATGGCTGAGGTGCACCTAGAAGATGCATCATGCATCATGAGTTCTTGTTTTTTCACAGGAAGACTTTTATTTTGAAAG
>NC_050528.1:18875110-18889302 GCF_002922805.2 Oryzias melastigma
ATGCAAATTTATCTTGATATTTCTATTTTCATCTATGCCAAAAAGTTAATATAAGTCATAATTTTCACCAAACAAAATGTAATGAATCCATATTAGGACAAAAAAAATCCTATAGAATAAAATGAGACTTATTTCCTCTAAATTCCGCACTTATTCACTGAGGCAGGTTTCATTTCCAGTCATGGGAGATGTGTCTGTTTCAGACGGTTCTGGTTCACACTCCCGAAACCATCTGTCTCACCCACTTCATCGACCTGCTGCTCCAAAAAGGCAAACCTATCATGTTAGTGGGAAACGCTGGAGTGGGCAAAACCATCCTGGTGTCTGATACAGTTTCTAGGTTGAAAGACGACTACATGGTGGCAAAAGTGCCTTTTAACTACTACACCACATCAGCCATGCTGCAACGTAAGAGTAAAGGAATGATCATAATTTCAAAACTGTCTTAATGTTGCACATTTTGGAAGCATTGCAGCTTTGTTTGAACTTTTAGGTGTCCTGGAGAAACCTTTGGAGAAGAAAGCTGGTCGTACGTTCGCTCCTCCTATTGGCAAAAGACTCATCTATTTCATAGACGACCTCAACATGCCCGAGGTGGACCGTTACGGGACAGTGCAGCCACACACGCTCATCCGCCAGCACCTCGACTATAGCCACTGGTGAGTCTAGAAAGATACCAAAATGCTGGATCAAACAGCCATCCAACCAACTGAGAACTTCTTCCCATATTTAAGGTATGACAGACAAAAGCTGGCATTGAAGGAAATCCATAACTGCCAGTACATCACCTGCATGAACCCAACAGCTGGAAGCTTCTCCATCAACCCTAGACTGCAGGTACAGTCAGATGTTCTGTCAGGGGAAAAATCATCAACCTGAACTCCACGTGTTTGTTCTCCCCATGCAGAGGCACTTCTCAGTGTTCGCAGTTCATTTCCCGAATGCCGATGCGTTGGCCACCATCTTCTCCAGCATCCTATCAGCTCACTTCCTTCAGGGAGGATTCAGCTTTGGTGTCTCTCGTTCTGTTGACGCTCTTATACAGGTAGGCTTATGGAGTAGCAGCATCCTTTAGGAAAAAAATCTCAAATTATAGATTATGCTCTTGGGTTTTTCTTCTCATGCAGGCAGCAATCTGTCTGCACCAAAAGATCAGCCAGAACTTCCTCCCGACAGCCATTCGCTTCCACTATATTTTCAACCTGAGAGATCTGTCCAACATTTTTCAGGTAACGCATCATTCATGTGTTGTGTAACACAATAACCAAAATTAATTGTAGAAACTAAATTCTTTGACTGTACCTAAAAGTATTTTTGAATGTGATTAGAGCTGAATCATAGTGTCCTTATTTTAAGACCACAACGGTTTTTTAATTCCTGACTTTATTTTGAAAATTCAAGATTGATTTTGAGGCTAGATCAAAATAATAAACACATTTTTTTCTGTTTAAAACACTTACAATTCCCTCAAGATTCAATTGTTTGTTGTTGCTGGGCTTTGGCGTCTTGAAAAACCGCAATGTTTGCGTGATTGTGCCGATTACGAGGCTGGTTTACCGTCCTTTTTCAGGTGACAGCTCGCTTAACCATGAATGTGTGTGTTTTATTTTTATGTAACCAGCTATTTCAGGAAAACAAATCTCATTATCTTATAATATTAAGAATATTTTCTCTTTAAAAACAATTATTTTGTGATAATGGAATCCAGAAACTGGTTGTATCAAAATGATAAATATTTGTTACGGTGCCCATGTCAAAGTTAGCCTTAATGTTCCATTTCCCAATGATAGGGCATCCTCTTTGCACTCCCAGAAAGCATCCGTTACCCCATAGACTTGGTCCACTTGTGGCTCCATGAGAGCTCCAGGGTCTACTCTGACAAACTAATGGAAGAGAAGGATGTGGAACTCTTCAACAAAATCCTTCTGGACACTGGTAAAAGATATTTTGAGGTACGAGAGAGTCATTGAAAATTCCCAC
The DNA here is from genome assembly GCF_002922805.2 of Oryzias melastigma. Lineage (NCBI taxonomy): Eukaryota > Metazoa > Chordata > Actinopteri > Beloniformes > Adrianichthyidae > Oryzias > Oryzias melastigma. The sequence continues at coordinate 18,877,091 of NC_050528.1, forward strand.
CTTGCATTTCTTTTTTTTTTTAAAAAAAGCATGTTACAGTCATTCACTGTTGTTTTTTAGATTCAAAAATGTTCTTGCTTTTTTTTCTATTTGCATCAGGGAATCGATGATTCCATCTTTATACACCAACCTCTGGTTTACTGTCACTTCTCCCAGGGAGTCGGAGAACTGCGCTATCATCAGGTGAGTTCACATGGTCACACACAGCACGTTCTCATCTCAGCTCGTCATATATGGACGCATGGGTAGGGGGGTCAGCCCCCCAACCACATTCAGTCAAACAAAGGTTTCCCTATACACAAGTCCCCAACATTGACTTTTTTATGTGACCTTCATCTCAGATTTCAGACTGGGAGAAGCTCCAGAAGACGCTCACTGATGCTCTGGAGCACTATAATGAGCTGCATGCCGTCATGGACCTGGTACTGTTTGAAGAAGCCATCCAGCATGTGTAAGAAACACAGACGCCTGTGCAGAAACCTCAATCTGGGGCTTCATAGCAGCAATTCAGCACAGAAATGTATCATTTCACTGAGGTAGTGGCCATTGACTAAATGGACTGAGCGATCCTCACCCCTCGGGTTCCACCTAGGAAGGACCTGTAGGCTCCAGGAAGCCAAACTCCCATAGACTTCTATTGAAAAATAAAGAGCTGTTACTCAGTTATTGCATTTGTCAGAATAACCATTCTGGTTTTGATAGTTTTTTCTTAACATCTTCTTGATAATTAAATTTTTTTCAATCAGATGCCTCAATAAAAGTATGGCCCCACCTCGAAAGTATGACTGATTCTCCCAAATCCGCTCTTAGTGTGAACTTCCAACAAGGTCCCTCCTGATTGGCGACAGTAGTTGCCATAGAAACACTGACTCAGACCAACTCGGTCCAATCACTGTCGCCTGGCTCCAAATGGCAACATCTGTACCGTGGAAAATGACAACTGAATTAACTTAATTTTCTTTGGGTGAAATCACACTCGCTCAGTCCAGTTCTCCTATACAGTCAATAGTAGTGGGAAGCAGATTGTGTATTTGTCTAATTCTGTGAGTTTAAGCCTACATTTCAGACAGTAAAATGTTCTTTTTGGGGATTAGGTGTCGGATCAGTCGGATCTTGGAAGCCCCTTATGGAAATGCCCTGTTGGTGGGGGTGGGGGGCAGTGGGAAACAGAGTTTGTGCCGTCTGGCTGCCTTTCTCAGCTCTCTGGAAGTCTTTCAGATCACGCTGCGTAAAGGATACGGCATCAATGACCTCAAGGTGAACATGAATAAGCATGAATACCTCGTGTTGTATCCAAGCACTTCTTCTCTCTGACTGTCACTGATGTGTTGAATCATTTTTCTCAGAGTGACATAGCAGCTTTATACATAAAGGTTGGAGTGAAGAACATTGGGACAGTTTTTCTTCACACAGATGCACAGATCCCAGATGAGCGTTTCCTGGTGCTCATCAATGACATGCTGGCTTCAGGTTGGTCAGAAATGACTTTTTTCTTATTTTAAAACCTGCGAATACTTGTGCTATTTTATTATAGTGTTTTATCAATATTTGTACATCAAATCTATATTATCAACAAGATTAAGAGTGGTTTGTAAATCAAAACGAATCACTTTTTGTTCTTTTAAATCTTGTACAGGCGACATTCCTGATTTATTTAGTGAAGAAGAAGCTGACATGATCGTGACGTCGATCCGGATGGAACTCAGAGGATTAGGACTGCCTGACAGCAGAGAAAACTGCTGGAGCTTTTTCATTGAGAGAATAAGAAGACAGCTGAAGGTCTGAAAAGATGCTTGCACTTTGATGCCCAGAGTTTCATGTGTTTAACGCTGGATAATAATAAGAGTTTCCATTCTTTCGTGGCTAATCTCAGTTTCTCATCTCTTCATCAGGTAGTTTTGTGTTTTTCACCAGTCGGATTCACACTGCGCACACGTGCACGCAAGTTTCCTGCCCTTGTTAACTGCACAGCCATAGACTGGTTCCACCCCTGGCCTCAGCTTGCTCTTCACTCCGTCAGCTCAACTTTTATAGAAAAGATCCCTGGACTAGAGGTGACAAGAGCATACTTGCTCACAAACTTTATTTCTAATTTATATTCATTGATTTTAAGTTTATCTCCATTTGTCATCACTGCGTAGCCCAAAGTGAGGGCGTCTATTAGCGAGTTCATCTCTTACGCCCACACCAGTGTCAACGAGGTGAGTTTCTGCAGAACGATGGTTTGGATTTCACTCTTGCAGACGTTGACTTGATTTATGGACTTCATAAAGGTGAGTGTCAAGTATCAGCAGAATGAGAAGCACTTCAACTACACCACCCCAAAGAGCTTCTTGGAGTTTATGAAGCTCTATGACAACCTGCTGAGGCAAAAGCGCACTGAGCTGACGCAGAAGATGGACAGACTGGAAAACGGCCTGCAGAAGCTGCTCAACACTGCCTCACAGGTCAGAAAGGGCACGGATTCATCTGAAAGTTTGTCCCTCCAGATTTTGCTGTATTCATTCTCAAATGTCCTTTTTTTCAACTAGGTTGAGGACCTCAAAGCCAAGCTAGCAGTGCAGGAGGTGGAGCTGTACCAGAGGAACAATGATATAGAAGCTCTCATAGCTAAAATAGGACAACAGACAGACAAGGTCAACCAAGAGAGGGCTGTGGCTGACGCTGAGGAGCAAAAGGTCAGCGCGTGCCCAAAGAGCCTTTTCACTACACACTGTTAAACATTTGTTGAGCATTAGCTCCTCGTTAGCATTAGCTCCTTAAAAAATAATTTACGACAGCACATATAAGGTAGTTGTTAATTTTATTAAAAGGTTTTAAGCAGGTTCCTAAAAGAAAAGCAAGTGAAGGACTAATTCACTAAATATCACTCTTTCTTTATGTTTGTTTATCATTCAGGTAGCAGCAATTCAAGCTAGTGTGACCAAACAGCAGCAGGAAACTGAGGCGGACTTAGCCAAGGCCGAGCCAGCCCTGCAAGCAGCTAATGCTGCCCTCAACACTCTGAACAGGGTAAAGTGCTTCTACACACCTTCAGAAAGCTTGTATTTATTTTTACCTTGAAGAGGCTCAAGAGGTTTACTTCTTTTAAATTCCACTTGCTGAAAAGCAAAGTTGTGTTTATGCAGTTGCTTGTCTTTGAATTGCAGCTGAACTTGACAGAACTAAGGACGTTTCCTAACCCTCCGGCGATTGTTGCAAACGTTTCGGCAGCTGTTCTTGTGCTGCTGTCTCCCCAAGGCCGGATCCCAAAGGATCGCAGCTGGAAAGCCTCCAAAGTGGTCATGAGCAAGGTGGGGAGGCATCCACTGAGACGGTTTCTGTGCGTCACCCCTGAAACCGCACATCTCCTGAAAATAAATCATTTAACAAAATGCTCATAAAATTCATTTCTATTAAAATTAGTATTTTATTTTATTCTTAAATTGCCTAGTCAGCATTATTTTTGTTGGAATAATCGAGAAAACTAAACATCAGAACTAAACATTTTGAAAAAGTAAATCAGCTCAAAAATTCCAAAACATTTAGTCCATTAATGCAGCACATCAAGGAGTGTGTGTAGTCAAGGATTTTTTGTTTGTCTAATTTAAAAAAACATTACTTTATTTGACATAGTGACACAGTGGAATTTTAAGAACTGCAGAATAGTACCGACTATGATTTGCATTCCTTTGAGCACACCTGTGAGAGCTATTTGCACAGAAAAAAGTTGTAATGTTGATCTACATTGGAAATCATATTATTTTGGTCCGTATTTCCATCATAAGATACCCCTTCAAAGACATTTGTGTTTTATCATGATAAACTAAATTTTTGAGCATCGTGTTTCAATTCAGGTATCCCCTAAAAGCGTGGGCTGAAAATAAGGCCCTAAAGATTTTTTATTTTATTTATTTATTTTTGCAGATGTAAGAAAAAAAAGCTGTGAGAGCTGCTGAAGTTGCGATTTGTGCCCCTGTCTTTATACGTCTTTATGATTGGATGGTCATAAATCAAACTGCCCAATCAAAGAACATTCCATTCCACTCCGCCGCAGACATTAGGTGGATTTCAGTGTTAAAAAGGGGACGTCGGGATCAAAATTCCTAGAGAAAATAATGAAAACTACTCTGCTTCAAATTTGGTACCACCCAGTTTTTTTTTTGTTTTTTTTTAATAAATTATCACTTTGTTGTTTTTTCTTTGGTAAAATAAAACCACTAAATGAATAGTTTTCTTGATTTTCCTTTTTAATCATAAACTACCAAAAGAGATCTGTTTGTTGATCATTAAAGTTTCTACAAATTAAAAGCTGAGGAGACTTTTATTTTGGAGGATCTTTTCAACTTTGTCAAGATCAGCATTTTAGTGAGTTTTTGTAGACCCAACACTGTCAAAATAAATGACCCTTTCCCATTCATGTGTTCTTCCTTAAAAACTTTGTTTTAACAGCCAATAAACAAATCTTTGGCAGCACAAAAATGAACTACAACTACTAAACTAAAATCTTTATTTCAAACAGCAGTGGAATAATCCATGTGAGGCTTTGCAGGGTTGCACGCTGACATGCACACATGCGTTTCCAGGTGGATGACTTCCTGCAGGCTCTAGTGAACTTTGATAAAGAACACATTCCCAAGGCAACAGTCAAGTGTGTGAAGGATGAGTACCTCAGTGACCCGGAGTTCACCCCGGAGTTTGTGCGACAGAAATCCTCAGCCGCTGCCGGCCTCTGCGCCTGGGTGATCAACATCATAAACTTCCATGAGGTAACTTACTAAATCCCAACAACTTCACGTCAGCCAAATGTCCATTATTGGTTTTGATTTTCCATATTTTGCACCTTTTTGTGCCTGTGCTGCTCTGGACAGATTTTTGTAAGTTCATCTTTCATTTTTCACATTTTATATAATAAATATGTGAATTGTGAGGGTTTCTGTCTGAGTTTTACAAAGGAAGTCAGATGTTGCATTTAACATAAATGTGTGTGCAGGAACTCCGTGAAGTGGAGATGAAGCGGATGTGTCTGGCTCAGGCGAATGCAGACTTGGCTGAAGCTGCAGAAAAACTCGGGGTTATCAGGAAAAAACTAGCAGTACGTCTATTGTGTTTGAAGCTTTGCACAGATCCGTCTAGATTTGCTGTTGAACAAATAAAAACAGTTGAAGTTGACCTAAAGCTACATTTTTACCTAGATGATTTTTTTTTCATGCTGTATTTCATCTAGTGATGCTCATAAAGACAATCCTCTGGAACTTCAATAAGATCTTTGAAAACTTTCAGTGAAAAAAATGTTGTTTTGGGAATTTTTTTCAAGATTTCCAAAACATCCATATATTAACTGATAATGTAAAACGTAGAGGTCAAGCTTAATATTTTTCTGCACTAAATATTCCATATTTACAGATGGACGTAAAGTTTTGCATTATAGTAACCATGATAGCTTCTCCAGTAGTTTCAACTTCTCCCTTGATTTAATTCGACAGTTCTTCTCTATATCTATTTTTATTTAAATCTTCATTGTCATTAAGCCATTTTTTAAACCTGCAGATCCCACTGTGTTTGATTACTTTGCTTCACTGTAGGCCATCAGAAAATCATTTCTTAGACGTTTCCAGATGTTGGGTCCAGTTTAAGCAGTGTGTCCTTCTCAGGAGCTGGATGGTAATCTGGAGACGTTGACAACAGCTTTTGAGAAGGCCACAGAGGAGAAGCTTTGCTTTCAGGAAGAAGTAAATCGCACCAACAAGACGATAGAACTGGCCAATCGACTGGTGAAGGGACTGGAGGTACGAAAACATAAAAAAGTCAAACTTCATTTTTATTTATTCCTTTAAAACTAGATTTTGTTGGTGTGATATCCTTTAAGTTTGGGGATGATTGTCCACACCCAACACATCAGTGTGTATTTCTGTGTTCCAGAGTGAAAATGTGCGCTGGGCCCACTCAGTGGCTCAGTACCACGAGCAAGAAGAAACTCTCTGCGGTGATCTCCTCCTAACTGCAGCTTTCATCTCTTACGCCGGCTCCTTTTCCAAGAAGTACAGGATTGAGCTGCTGGACAACATGTGGATGCCATTCCTGCTCAATCAGAAGGTTACTTTTGGTTTTGGTGTTTACTTTTGCATCATTATTAGGAGACATCAGTGTGGTTTTTCTTTAGGTCCCCATTCCCATGACAGGAGACTTGGATCCAGTGTTGATCCTGACCGATGATGCCACAGTGGCCCAGTGGAATAATGAAGGCTTACCAGGGGACAAAATGTCCACTCAGAACGCCACCATCCTCATTAACTGTGAGTGTTGATGGTCTCCTAAAGTCCTACTTAAAGCAGATCAACATTTACCTTGTGACGATAGTAGATCTGGGTTGTTGCAGGTGAGCGCTGGCCTCTGCTCATTGATCCCCAACTTCAAGGCATCAAGTGGATCAAGAATCGCTATGGTAACCGCCTTAAGGTTGTCAGTCTAGGACAAAAAGGGTGAGTTCCAAGTATACCTGGAAAACTGAGATACAAATATCTTTGTTTGTTGTCAAACGTTGCTGCTGCAAACGGCCTCAAAGTATCCTTTGTTCTGCTTGGTTTCGGCTTCAGGTATGTAGACGTCATTGAACAGGCCGTAGTGGCGGGCGACCCCGTCCTCATCGAGAACTTGGAGGAGACGATTGATCCGGTTATTGACCCTCTGCTGGGGCGCCACACCATCAAGAAGGGCAGGTTGGTAGCACGCCCACGTGCAAGATGAAAGATAATTATCTGTGTAAAAAGAGATGGCCTAAAACAGGAAAAGAATACTAACCTGAAGGAAAAAAATCACTAAAAACTAGTAAAATAATCTGTTTATGCAGCAAGTCATTTTACTCACAAGAAATCCTATTAAAATCAAGAAACAAGGACTTCCACACCAACCTCCAAAAGGGAAAAATAGGCTAAAAAAGTTAACTGTTCGATAGAATAACTTCAAATTTAATGATATATATACTAAAATAAATATTTTTTTGTTATCCCTTAGCAAATAGTTTGTATTTTTGAGCTGTTATGTACTTAATTGTAGTTCGTTGTGGTTACACTGACAAAAAACAAATGTAATATGTATAAAAGTATAATTTTAGAAAAAAATAAGAATGCAATCTTAGCATAGTATAGTATTGCATAGCATAGCAAAGCATTAAATAGTATAATATAGTATAGTATAAACTATTGTTACAGATCCTAGCTCTTAATAAGACAAAAACCTCTGGACTATTCTGATTTTGAGAAAAGCTTGGAAAAGTGTAGAAATGTCAAAATAACTTAAAACCTATTAAAATACCTTAAATGTCTAAAATATCTTTGCAAGTATCACATAGTATAGTCTTCTTCTCTTCATTATGGTCCTCTCTTCATCTTCATCGTGCTCTTTTATCATAGCTGTATAAAGGTTGGGGACAAAGAGTGCTTCTTCAACCCAGAATTCAGGCTCATTCTTCACACCAAGTTGGCCAACCCTCACTACAAGCCAGAGATCCAGGCCCAGACCACCCTCATCAACTTCACTGTGACTAGAGACGGCTTGGAGGACCAGCTGCTGGCCCAAGTGGTGAACCAGGAGAGGCCAGACCTTGAGCTATTAAAGGTGAGTTTAGTCTGATCTATTAAAACGTGTCTTCCTCCTCGTTCAGACTTAAACATCTGGTTAAATCCAGTGTCTCATCTTTGCATAAAGTCATTAAGTTGATTTAAGCTCTTCCAGTTTCAGGGTGTACACTCTACCTCAAGGCCACTGAGGATTTATTTTTAATAGTTTAAAATACAAATAAAAAGTTCAGTTTTTTTGCTTGTATTTTTCGTCAATATTTTATTTTACAGAGTGAATTAACCAAACAGCAGAACATGTTCAAGATCGATCTGAAGCTTTTAGAGGACGAGCTGCTCACCCGGCTGTCTGCGGCAGAGAGTAACTTCCTCGGTGACAACATGCTGGTCGAGAAGCTAGAGACAACCAAGCACACTGCAGCTGAAATAGAGATGAAGGTACATGACTTTGGTTTATTCTCTTATCTTTTTGTTGTTTTTCTTTTGTTAACATTCTACTTTGGTTCTTGACTTCTAGGTTCTAGAGTCTAAAGTTAATGAGGTGAAGATTAACGAAGCAAGAGAACACTACCGTCCTGTCGCTGTGAGAGCGTCTCTGCTGTACTTCATCATGAACGATCTCAACAAGATCAACCCCATGTACCAGTTCAGCCTCAAGGTGAAGCAGGAGGATGGAGAAGGATTGACTTTAGGCGACTAGAAGAATAAGACGGATGCCTTTGCTCTTGTTTTCAGGCTTTTAACGTTGTTTTCCACAAAGCGGTGGAGCAAGCAGAAGCCTGTGAGGACGTCAAGGGCAGAGTCAACATCCTCATCGACAGCGTCACGTTTTCCACTTTTAACTACATCAGCAGGGGACTGTTTGAGAGGGACAAGCTCACCTTTGCAGCACAGCTAACCTTCCAGGTGTGTGTGTGTTACTGGAGAAAGACTGTACCCTCCCTCCAACCTTGATCTTTCTCTTTCAGTTGCTCTTGATGAACAAGGAAATAGATGTGCGAGAGCTCGACTTCCTGCTACGCTTCAACATCGATCACAGCTACATCAGCCCGCTCGACTTCCTTTCTAACTCAGCATGGAGCGCCATCAAGGTTCATGAGAACACTCACCAAGGTGTTTCTCTGAATGAGTCACATGACGGTGGCTCCACTTCTCTTTACCAGGTGATGAGCTTCACCGATGAGTTCCGCGGCCTGGATCAGGACATCGAGGGATCACCAAAGCGCTGGAGGAAACTGATCGAGTCCGAGTGTCCGGAGAAGGAGAGGTTTCCGCAGGAGTGGAAGGGGAAAAGTTCTCTGCAGAAGCTGATCATGATGAGAGCTCTGAGACCAGACCGCATGACCTATGCACTCAGGTGATCAGAGGCGTTCCTCAGTCCTGCTCTTTTGCTTCCAGAACACCACATTTAATGACTTTTTATTCCTTCTCGTCTTACAAATTGTAGAAACTTTGTGGAGGAGAAGCTCGGGGTGAAGTACACAGAGGTCCGAAAGACCGATTTTGCAAAATCCTTCAGAGAAAGCGGTCCAGCCTCTCCGGTGTTTTTCATCCTCTCACCTGGAGTCGACCCACTCAAGGACGTGGAGTCACTGGGTTACGTTGAAAACATCAATTTGTTCTGTTATTTAAATAAAAACTGTAAAAACATTAACATTTTTTGTATATAGGGAGGAAGCTGGGTTTCACAATAGACCTTGGGAAGCTTCACAACGTGTCCCTGGGTCAGGGACAGGAAACTGTGGCTGAGATTGCAATGAAAAAAGCTGCTAAAGAGGGTCACTGGGTCATTTTACAGGTCTGACTTTGAGTTTTAACAAATGCTATTGCTGCATCCTTGTGTTGTTGAATAAAATGGCATGATTTATTGCAGAACATCCACCTGGTTGCTCGCTGGCTGGGTGCACTTGAGAAGCTGCTGGAGCGCTGCTGCGAGGACAGTCATCCAGACTACAGAGTGTTCATGAGCGCTGAGCCCGCATCATCACCACAAGGTCACATTATACCACAGGTAGAGATGTATTCGCTCTGAAAATTGATTTATTCTATGGTATTTTTTATCATTTAATGTCCTGACACATTTTAATATTAGGTCAATTTAAAAAAAGTGAAAATTTGAAAACAAAATTGTTCATTTGAAAAAAATAATATTTAAAAATTAAAAGAAAAATGTAGTAAAACTTGAATTAAAAAGAAAAATGTAAACCCATAACTGTTACCAAGTTGAAAAAAAATATTCTTATCTCTACTTTCAACTTTTTTTTGTTGTTTCATCTCTCCCTCTGCTTTCAGTTTCCGTTTCAATTCAGTTTTCAAGTTTTCTCTGCCAAACTGATCCTATTTTTACATGGGGGCGGGGCTTCTGGTTCGTTTGTTCAAACTTTTAATTTTTGTTTCATGTTTAAAAAGGATTTTTTTCAAATGTACAATTTTGTTTTCAATTTTTATTTTTTTTGTTTACAATTTGTTTTTACATTTTCACAGATTTTTTTGAATGTACAATGTTGTTCCTAAATTTTCATTTTTTTTTCAAAGTCACAATTTTGTTAAAATATTTTTTCTAATTTTAAGTTTAGTTTTAATTTTTTTTGTTCAACTTCAAAATGTTGTTTTCAATTTTTCAAAAAAAAATATTTCAATAATTGCTTTTACATTTTTTTTTTTCAAATTCACTATTTTGTAATTTTTTTTTTCATATTCACAATTTGGTTTTTCATTCACTTTAAGCTGGTCCTAAATTGACCCCATATTTTAAACTCTGCCACTTAACATAAACTGTAAGTGAATCTATTTATCACCTTTGCTTTAGGGAATTCTGGAGAATGCCATCAAAATCACCAATGAACCTCCCACAGGCATGCATGCTAATGTGCACGCAGCTTTGGATAACTTTGACCAGGTATGGTTTTCTATTTTTTCTTTGATGGTTTTCTGCAGCTTATTTATTTATTTATTTATGTATCACTGACCTGCTTGTAGGAAATCCTGAATCAGTGCAGCAGAGAGCAGGAGTTCAAGACCATCCTCTTCTCCCTGTGCTACTTTCACGCCTGTGTGGCTGAGAGGAGGAAGTTCGGGCCTCAGGGTTGGAACAGGAAGTATCCGTTCAACACCGGTGACCTCACCATTTCCGTCAATGTCCTCTACAATTACCTGGAGGCCAACGCTCAGGTGGGTTGGATTTTGTTGGTGTTTGAAATGTTTCAATGGAGGTTCTTAAAATAGTTGAATGTGAAGGTGCCGTGGGAGGACCTGCGCTATCTGTTTGGGGAGATCATGTATGGAGGACACATCACGGATGACTGGGACAGACGCCTCTGCAGAACCTACCTGGAGGAGTACATGAATCCAAACCAGGTATGTTTTCCTGTTCCCACACAGAAACAGAAGTCTAATGGTACGTTCACACCGCGGGGTCTTGAACACACTTTGAAGCATCGTGGTGTTCACACTGGACTGTCGCTACCTGATACTAGTGCATGTACTCACTGATAGAAGAGGTCTGGTGCAAAATGTTCTTTCACAGCTCTATTTCAATGTTTGACGCCATCGATACATCACTACCAAATCCAACTGATTCAATGGCAGTAAATTTTGTAACAAAGACCCCAAAAACTAATGTAAAAACTTGCATAGTGACTTGTGAATGCAGTGGTTTTGAATATAGACGACTGAAATGCAGTTATTTGCGTTTACTTTTCATTATAAGTGGTCGCTTTACATGTGTTACTCAGGGCAGAATGCACTGTTACAGAGTGATCCAATGATTTTTTATAACATATTTTAACTAATTTGGAATAATTTGTAAGATATTATCTGAATGCATGTTTTATAAATTGTCCACTGAAGGTGTGACTAATTTCATTTTTTATATTTATTTGAATTTTATTTTATTTTTTTCTGTTCATTCAGTTTGACCGCAAGCTGGCATTGGCACCCGGGTTTGTCGTTCCGTCTAATCTGGACTACCAGGTAAGTCAAACCCACAGGCGGTAGGGTTCAACCATTAACTGTATATGAGAACTGGACTGAGTGATAAACAACACCTCCACCCACCAATAATACTTTTAGAGTACGTTGTACTTTTATATCTTGTAATTAACAAATTCATGAATGCATTAACCCACATGGAGACCAGTTAAACCAGTTAGGCCATGCTCCAAAGGCCTGATCAGTACTTGAAAAACAAAGCCATAAATTACCTTGTTGATGGAAGCAGGACCAGGGGCATTGACCACGCAAGTCTTAGATTTTGTGGAGATGACCATACAAGGTGTTAAGGCCTTTGGGGGTTCCCTCTCTCCTGACAGACCCTAGAGACAAGTAAGGTCTGTCAAATGATGACAGTCTAAAGACCTCCCTTATCCAACTTTTTATTAAAAAGACTAAATTTCAGTTGAGTTCTTTGGTCACTTTCTTCTTCATCACCAGAGGTTAGCAGGGACTTCCTCACACTGATCAGATGCCTCAGTGAAAGTATATAGTCACATGTTGAACGTTCAAAACATTTGATTGACAGATTTTGTGTAACCCCCTTCGCATCCTAGTAGGAATTTGGAATTCCAAAAAGTTCAATCCAGATTGGTGAGATTTGTAGCTATAGGTGACCCTTTTTGTATTTTTTTTTTTCAGTATTTTTTCATTTTTTCCTCTAAA
>NC_050528.1:18889311-18919454 GCF_002922805.2 Oryzias melastigma
AAAAAAAAAAAAGAGTATATCCATGAAGGCAGGCTTTATACTCTCAATAAAAGAGTCTGACTGTGTTGTCTCTCAGGGGTACCACAATTTCATAGATGAGATGCTGCCACGTGAGAGCCCGGTGCATTATGGGTTGCACCCTAATGCAGAAATTGAGTTCCTAACAGTGACTTCAGACAAACTTTTCCACATTCTGCTGGAGATGCAGTCTCCTGATGCTGTGATGGGAGAAGGTGTTTCACAGACGCTAGAGGAGAAGGTATGCTTAACTACATACATGTTAGAGACATTACTTTGAAATCTTAAAGAAAGATTTTTTAAGTTTTGTTTTCTGCTACTCATCTGCAGGTAAAAAGTGTTTTAGATGAAGTTCTGGAAAAGCTGCCTGAGCAGTACAACATGGCCGACATCACGTCCAAAACGGCTGAAAGGTCGCCGTACATCCTAGTCTGCTTTCAGGAGTGCGAGCGCATGAACATACTCACCTGTGAGATTCGCCGCTCACTCAAGGAGCTTGACCTGGGCCTTAAGGTGAGATCAAACCTCAATCTGACAGTCTAAATCAGGGGTTGCCAAATCCTGACGTCGAGGGTTGGTGTCCTACATGTTTTCCAACCAACCTGCCACTAAAGCTCCTTATTGGCTGTACACACCTGATCCAGGTAATCAACTGCAGATGGTTTCTGCACTTGAGGCCTGGATTTGGACACCTGTGGTCTACATGTTGCACCTCCATTACTGATGGTTTGTAGTAATGCAGCATGTTAACATCTCTGAAGGGTGAACTGGCCATGTCCTCTGAAATGGAGAAACTACAGACAGCCTTGTTCTTTGACAATGTCCCCGACACCTGGACCAAACTGGCCTACCCGTCTACCTACAGCCTGGGAATATGGTGAATTTGTCACATTATTTTCTAATACATTTATTAGGGGTGTAAGAAAATATTGATTCAGTGAAATATTGCAATACTTTATTTAGCGATACTTGTATCGATTTAAAATAATGCCAAGGCAATAATGAATTAATTATTTAAAACAAAAATATAAGTCAGTCTTCCTTTTGTTTTCCACTTAAATATTTCTTAAATTACCAAAATAAAAGCACCATGACTTTGCTCGGGTAATAGCAACTTGTTTATGAGAAATAGTTGCAGTACTTCATGTTCTGATCATTAGATAACACCTATTTTACAGTTTTACTTTTGCGAAAAACATGTTTATATTGAGATAATTCATAAGTCAAAACTTTAAAAAAAAATCTTGTAATATGTATTGTATCATGACACGTGTATCGGAATACATATCGTATCGCCAGACTCTTACCGATACACACCCCTAAAATGTATCTGTTTTTTACTATTTTTTTATGTGGATTAGAAAAATCAGCATATACGTTTTTTCTTTTTTACTGTCTGATTGACACAATTCGAACCACTGTGTGTTTCAGGTTTAATGATGTGATGCAGCGCTGCAAAGAGCTGGACAGCTGGACGCAGGATTTGTCTCTGCCCAGCGTTGTCTGGTTATCTGGACTGTTCAACCCACAGTCTTTTCTCACTGGTAACTCCCAGAAAAGTTGTACAATTGCTTCCCTTTTCTCAATCTTTAGTCTGTTAACGCCAATGTTTCATTCCAGCTGTGATGCAGTCTCTAGCCCGAAAGAATGAGTGGCCTCTGGATAAGGTGAATCTCACTGTGGATGTGACCAAGAAGTTTCAAGAGGAGTTCAACCAACCTGCCAGGGAGGGGGCATATGTGTACGGACTTTACATGGAAGGTAGCGTCCTTTCTTGAACAGAACATGGCCAAATAAATCCTTGTGTTAACATTTTTTTTCTTTGTGTGTGACCCATTTTCTAGGTGCAAGATGGGACACTCAAACGGGGGTCATCACAGAGGCTCGCCTCAAAGAGCTGACCCCCACCATGCCCGTCATTTCAGTCCGAGCTGTCCCCAACGATCGCCAGGAGACGAGAAACATCTACGAGTGTCCGCTCTACAAAACTAAAATCAGAGGGCCCACGTACGTGTGGACTTTTAATTTGAAAACCAAGGAGCGACCGGCCAAATGGGTGCTGGCTGGAGTGGCTCTTCTGCTCAGCGTGTGAAGGTTTACAGCTTGAGGTGCACATGGGTTTTACAGCACTAGAATGCAATCAGACTGCTCTTTTTTATTGAAAAACTGATCAAATATTACAGAAAATGCCAAAAAAAATACACACACTAGAAGATCATACAATAGATAAAGTCTAAGCATGTTTGAACAGATTAAATCAACAAACAAGATAATAAGCAAAATAAAAACAGTAGTGCTGCCTCGTTATCGCTGCATTTACTTTTGTACCTTTTTGGATAGTCAATTTATTCAGTCACTTAAATTTACACAGGAAAATAAAATTTGAGCTTCTTTTAGACACTTTCTCAAAAAAAAAAAAAAAAAAAGTGAAGGTGTGAGCATCATCATCACTGGTCACCTAAAAAGTTTATAAAAGTCATGAAAACACTCCGCAAAAGTCACATCTTAAAAGAAAAAAAAAATCCCTGTCTCTTCAAAGTTTAAATATATTACAGTAGAGTACCAAACTCACTACAAGTGATAGATTTCTTATGGATTTCTTTTCTCTGTCACTGTAAATTGTAGAGTTATGCATTAAGGTTTCAAGCATGAACTCCTGAGTTCAGAAGGAGAACTGCATGCTGACATAAATAGGATGGAGTAAACAGGAAATCTTTGTGGGTTATTTTTAGCTACATTTGTGATCTTGATGAATCTAACATTCCAGCTGAACTTCCTGGTTGGACCAAAACTGCTCACATATGATGTTGCAGTCATCCCTGACGTCTCCTGCTCCTTCCTTCACTTTGACCCAATTCTACAAAGTAGAACCCCAAAACACGAGGAACAATCATGGAATCTAACATATAGGACCAGTTTTGGTCGGCTGTGCATGTTTTCTAGTGCTGTTTTTCCTCAAAGGACAAGCATGGCAGGACATGTCGGGTGTGAGCACACTTACTGATTACTCACGGCAGCTTCTGCTCTGCTGAGCGGGGTGTTCGGCTCTTCCATATGACAGGAGATGAGAAATAATCAGGGTCGGAATTGCTGGTTTTCTGAATGTTTTACAGATCTGTGGAGCTGGGGGTGTTTATTGGAGAATGTTTTTTGCTTTTTCACAGTACACAGGAGTGTAAAATGTAATTAAAAACATGACAAAAAATTGTTTTTGAACTGAAAAGATATAGTTTGGCCTCTTTTTGAGTGTTTTGCCTTTTTGCTAGTTTCCCTCTAGTCACTGTCAGACCAGTCGAGCTCCATCATGTCCAGCGCCGCGGCGGCCATGTTGATCTTGGTTCCATGTCGCATGCTGCAGCTCTTCACAGAGTTCTGATTGGAGGACGCCCGCATGCTCACTTGCATTCCTGAGTGCCCGATAACACCCACCTCCCCTCTTATCTTTTGGCTAATGGCTTCGCTGAGGTCGCCTCTGACTCCCTGGACCATCACTCCCACGTCACTCCTGCTCTCCCTGACCCCCAGCTCGCTCCTTACGCCGTGACCTACCACCTTCATCGCGCTCAGGTCCCCCATGTTCATGTCCATGTCACCCAGCCTCTCCATGTCCCCCATGTCATCCATATCCAGGGACAGCATGTCTCCCAAACTCCCCTGGAGACCCTTAAACATGGTTGGCAGCCTCCCTCCCTCAAGGCTTCTCTCATCTAACTTGTCACCAAGTTTCTCCATCTCCCACCCCGCCTCCTTCTCATTTTCTTGGTCTGCCTCCCCAAATCCTCCAGAGAACCCTCGGACTATAGTGGTCACTCTGCTCCTCTGCATCCCCCCTCTGTCTCCATCCCCCTCCTCCCACGTCCTCTTCTCCGTCTCCACTACCCCCCCAGGGAAGCTCCTGAGCGTCACCTGAACCCTTCCTCCTCCCTCTAGGCTCCCGCTGTTCTTTCGTTCTCTTTGCACCCAGGTTTTTTCCTCCACGGTTCCTTCCTTCTCCTCGTCCTCCCCTCCAAACCTCCCCTGCAGACCTCGGAGCATGAGGTGCAGCCTGCCGCTGTCCAGCGAGCTCCGCCCCCTCTCCAGCATGGCACTGCTGCTCCTCTCCGTGTCTCCGTTGCTGAGAGTGCGGAAGAGGCTGCTGACCCCGGCGCTGCTGACCCCGGCGCTGCTGACCCCGGTGCCATTGGAGTCCTGAGAGTGAGAGCGGAAGAAGGGGCCCGAGGAACCGATGGACATTGGCGTGAAGAACTAAAGAAGAACAGAAAAGCATTGAAAAGCTGCAGCTGGTTTCATCCCTTATGTCTCAATTCATACTTACAGGTGTGATGCTGGAGCGGTCCATGAGCAGAGGGGTGGGACTGGGGGTCATATTGGACCTCTCCATCAGCCGCTCTTCCCAAAGTTTGAGCCTCCTCTCCCTCTCCTCCAGCTCCTTCTCCTTGGAGTAAAGCTCCCTCTCTAACTTTCGGAGGCGCTCCAAGGTCGACTCGATTTCACACCTGAGACAAACAGAAAGTTTTTGGTGAAACAATATTCTTGTAAACTTTTTTAAAATACATCTGTATTTTTTACTTTATTTTCAGATAGAGAAAATATTAACAAAGAAAGAAATTAGAACTCTAGTTTTACTTGCAGTACATTTCTGAAAACAGACAAGAGTCTGAACTCATTTTTTAAGACATATTTTATGAACAGTGGCAGTGGCTCATTAAAAATACAATTCTGGGTAGTGGGCAGAACTGTTGGCGCAGACCAACCCGCCCCCTCTTCCCTGTTGTGAGCTCTGTTTCTATGCTCACATGCAAGTTTTTAGCCTCAAGCTAACATTAACGGCACAAAATTAAGCAATAGTCATACACCAGTGTACAGTTTTGAGCCAGAATTGCAATACGCTCATCCTGTCTCACACACCTCACTGTGAGTGCACACGGGGGGGGGGGGACTTTGGCACGCCCATTTCAGTAGCTATGTCATTAGTCTGAGCATTTTCAAGCATCCGGTTTTCATAATATTGTAGTTTCATACATAACTTTGTTTTATATAGGTCCTTTAATGTGAGAAAAATACCACAAGAACATGTTAAAAACACAAAAAATAATTTTTTTGTTGGAGTGGGTATTTAAAAAAAAAAAAGGTAGTAAAGCAAGAATGGTTATTCTGCCAAATATAACTGATTCCTTTGTGCATTTCTCAATAAAAGTTTATGGGATTTTAGCTTTTTAGAACCAATAGGTACTTCCTATTTGCGATACAGGAGGGAGGGGCTATTCAGTCCAGTTCCAGTTCTCATATACAGTCAATGGGTGTGCCCTATGGTGTGGACAATATAATGTGACATTTCTGCAAGAGCCAGACATCATAGTTTATTAATTGAAGACGTTTTAACATTTTTTAAAGACTAAATTTTTCTTTTTTTGCAACCTATATAAAAGTTGCAGTTTTCCTATCTGAAGAAACCTTTTTGTTGCAATTCTATTAGCTCCCACAAGAGGTCAGTGTTGGAAGTAGCGAGTGTGGCTTTCTCAGCTCACATTCACAAACAATCAGCCCTTCCAGCTGCTAAATATAGACAGAGGTTTGACGTACAACCCTGGCTCCTGTGTTCCTTCCATACTTATTCTCATTCATCCCACCCCCTTTACCTCCACCGCCGCCTCCTCCCCATGTTTTTCCACCCGTCCACAAAACTTCACTCAAAATTGATTGCCTTCCCTGCGCTCATGTTAAATATGCACAAAATGTCACACCCTCTCACCCCTGACCATTGTCCACGTCTCTGCCTCTGCCCTGTCTCCTCATCATCTGTCAAGGCGTCGTTCCTCCTCTAAGCTCTTTGTTTCCCTCCCATCCTCCTCCCTGCTCGGTTTCAGATTTCACATTCGCATAACACATTTCTGTTCCTCCCTTGAATTCTCTTATTCGGCTCACATTTGATTTTTTCCTCCTCTCTCTATGCTCCACTAGCACCGCCACCCCCCGCCCTTCTGTTCTTCCCCCCACTGAGGAGTGGAGGAATCTCTTCCATGGACACTTTCCAGAGAGCTTAATATAGAATCCAGCAGAGAGCGGGGTCACACATTCACTCCTGAGCCTCAGAGTCCACAGAGTTGTCTGTAAACTCTTGAGCTTTAGCCTGCATGTGGAGTGCAGTTCTTGTGTGCACAATATTAAATGCTCTACAGAGACGTTTAGATAGCGAACAGTGTGCTAACTCTAAAACTGTGCATTTACCTCCACTGATCCTTGTTGTGCAGAAAAGAGTTGCACTGATCTGGTAGCCGGCTGTCGTTTGCCATCGTCTCTAAGGTTACCAGCACCTGCTTGAACGGTGGGCGTTCCTGTAAATGTATGCATGAGAAAAGAAGATGATCAATAGTTTGAAGTCTTTTTGGCAGCTACACTAAAAAGGATAATGAGGGATTATTTCCACACCTTTGGGTCTGCTTGCCAGCATTTCTTCATGAGCTCTGCAAAACTTGCCGGGCAGCTGGAGGGGATGGTTAGTCTCTACAAAATAACAAAAGCAAAAGTGCTCAGCCATTTTAACACTTACAGAGAAGCAGAAGTGTTAGTTTTCATTTGGATCTATCATTTAACACATTTGACATTTATATAAGGAGCAGCAAAAGATATTAAAGATATGCACACATTTTTGGGCACATTAAATTATTTTTCTTTATAATTTTTGTCAATATTGGTCAAAAAACAGATTTTTAAGTTTAAGTTTAACACTTTTTTTAAAGTTTTATTTACATTTTTTACCCTTGAAAATTTTTTATAGATTAATACTTGTGGAAATTGTGCAATTGTGTTTTTTTGCTTTATGGAGAAAAGAGTTTTTAATATAATGGTTTGTACAAAGACGATAATATTTAATTAAATACCTCTGTAAGAGCCGAGGTATGATTGAATAAATTAAACTATTTTGACATTTTTTACTTAACATCAAACTTTTACTTTTGAAGAAGAGCTTCATTATAATTATGAGCTTTGGATTTACTACTTTTTATAGTTAGAGTGAAAAGTGGGCATGTGATTTATGTGTGGCGTGATTGACTGTAGATCTTTTAGGTCTTATTAAGCCCCCGACCACCAGTTGGCAGCACAGAACACTGAGCCTCGTTAAACAGCTCAACACCACGGCTAAAACAACAAGAAGATCTGGTGAGAACCAGCTTGTGTTAAATGTTCAGTCAGCCTCTTGGTTTTTGTCATTATGAGACATTTACTACTTAGTTTTGACGTGGGATGGATACCGAACCGAATTTCTGCCATGTTGCTGCCAGTATCAGTACACAGTTGGAGTGCTTAATGATATGATCATTAAATAAAATGAATTTTACCATTTTATTTAAATGAAAGACATATTAATATTCAGGAAGAGTTTTTTCCAAAAAAATGAACAAAATAAATAAATAAAAGTGAACTATTAATCAGGTAGAGTCTTGTGATATATCACAATATGTATTGTATTGTTAGACACGTATCGGGATAAGTATCGTATTGGGATATGTATCGTATTGGAATATGTATCGTATCACCAGGCTCCTAAAAATACACACACCTAGTAGAAAATGTTTGTTGAAACTTGTATTTTGCCTTTAAAACTTATTTATTCATGATTTATTATCTTATTTTAGTTGCCATACTATGACGTGACTGAGAATTTACATCAAATCCTATTTTTAAAAGTAGAAACATTTAACCTAAAACTTTTATACTTTTTTAACAGATTTTTTCAAGTGAAGGTTCATCTGAATTTTAACTATTTAACACTAATAATTCCAAAAACTCACAAGTAAACTCCTACATATAGAAAAAATTTATACATTTTTTAACTCTTTATATAAAAAAATATATTGTTTTTTTCTTTTACAAGGATGAACCTTAAAATACATCCAGAGGATAAGTGGAAGGGTCAGGTGCAACAGTGGGGGGAAATCAGACACAGACAGAAAAAAAGAAGAGATACAGTGAGGTATTTATGGAGGGTATTTGGAGTTTAGCCAATAACTTCCCAGGAATCATGTTCTCCTAGTTGTTTGTTGGTCTGCAGTGCATGCATGACTGATGAGATCAAAAAAACTGAAACTCAACCTTCTCTTAACTCCCCATAACTCTCTGAAATCAAATGCCCCATCAGAGGGTTGCTGTTTTTTGGCTCTTCTCTTTCCCTCCCTTCTCTTCTACTCACAACGCCTTTAGCCTGGAGAGAGTCTGGCTGCACTGCTGTGTATCCAGGCCTTACATGAGCAGAGAACTGACATCAGCCCTAAAAATACTCCGCCTCACCAGCTCACAGTGGAAATCATGAGAGCATAGCACTGTGCCTCTAGCCGTCTCCAACTCTGGTCGGTCTGCGTGTTTGCAGCTAGTTCAAAAAGGCATTTTTGTGTGTGTGTTTGTTACCTCTTGTTTTTCCACCACCAGCCACGCCACCTGCAGGCCCTCAAAACCTTTGAAAGGAACCTCCCGAGTCAGCATCTCCCACAGCACCTTGTCCCAGAGCAGTTTCATAAAGTCAGAGCAGCTGCTTCGCTGTCAAAAATAACGTTCCTGATGTGACAAAACGGTCTGAACTCACCACACCGTAGGAGTAGGTGTCGCAGGTTTCTGACACCGGTAAGCTCTGAATGACCTCCGGGGCCATCCAGGGAAACGTGCCCACTACTGTCATATGGGTGGTGTGAGACAGGAACTTAGAAGCCCCAAAGTCACAAATCTGAGAGCCCAGTAAAGACAAAAAAATTACTATAGTACACGTGGGCCAAATTTCTGTCTTTAAATGACAGAAAGGATATTTACGAACCTTTAGCACCTTGTCTGCTGTAATTACCACTGTAAACAGAATACAAGAATGAGTCAACGCCACACAAGAGCAGAGAATATCTGCTGCTGCTGCTTAAGGAGGACGGACTGAAGGATTTACTGAAGATGCATTAGGATGTAAGAGAAAAACACTTTCAGGGAATACAAAATTTGGCAAAGGTCGTGTTACCGTTTCGTGATTTCAGATCTCTGTGAATCACTTTGACTGGAGCTTCAGCATGAAGGTAATGCATTCCTGAAATGACATTAATAAAAAAATAAACAAAAAATACTCACACATTTTAGGAACAAACTCCACTGTTTTTCAGCTTTGTTTCATAATGTGGTTCCAACTAGATCAGTATATTTGAATGTACTTGATCATAATTGTGCTTTTGTGGCATTTTTCTGATGATAGGATGACATATATAAAGAAAATTAAGCTTAAAATAGCGTTTCTGAGTATTTCTTTATTCAAATCATTGAGAATCAGGAGCAGATGAAAAACTGCAGTTTGAAAAAAAATCAAATTTGTGATGTAGAAAATACAATAGGGAGGCCACAAGGTCCCTAATTTGTTCCGCCTTCCTCTGCCTGGCCCGCTCTAGCTCAGGTAGAGCTAGAGAATGTGCAGTTGTTGTTGTAATTCTAAGAACTCTGGAGTTATCATTTTAACCCAAAAAGAAACGGTTTGCTTTGTACCAGTGGTCCTGCCCACATTTCTGAGGCAAATTTCTAGTGAACCACTGCCACTTTACAGAAACTATGTTCTAGAAAAAACAGTTTTTTAAACTTTGGATAAAATTAGCATAATCATAATTAAATTACCATTAGGAATGCTTTTAAAATAGATAAGAGTGGGACTTAAATTGTAATAAAAGGAAGTGTGAGTGCAAAACATCTCCACACGTCTTCTAATGTCTATGCATGGAGAACTCAACTGACATCAATGATTCTCCTACACATGTTGTATAGCAGAGTGTGGGGTGTCCACATGCAGACAATTCCAACAGCTCTGAATAAACTGCTGATAAAAAGACTGTTCCTGGTCATCTCTATGGTAAATACTACAAAACAGAAATTATTTTGTTTGTTAAGTTCTTGTTTTTTTCTTGCTTTCTTGGGAGCACATGTTCTTTATCAGTGATCTTCAGCCATTAGGTTGTTGAACTCTTGCTTTAACATAGTCTCATTCTTTGTTTTATTCATGAGTACATTTTTATGTATCCGTGGTTTTATTCTATATTTTCTTTTGGTCCTGACTTTTGATGAAGCATGAAGCCCAACTCACATGTTTCCCTTCTAGAATGGGGCAAGTTCTTCCATTTTAGTCTAAATATATTTGTGCTTGTATCAAGAAGTACAAAAAAATAAATAAATACCTCATAAAAGAAGGGAAAAAATATTACTAAATTATACAGTGAGGACTCAAGAAAGTAAATGTTTGTTGTAATCATTTTTATAATTTATTTCTGAATCTTAAAGGTGTTTTTCATTTTTGAAGTACCACCTCTTTACTTTTAACCCCTTTATGCATATACATGTTATTGCAAAGAAGACATGGACATAAAGGCAATTTTTTACATTAAACACAGGAAATATTTATCAAAAGCATGTATTTTCTGACAGTATGGACAGCTTTTTATTAAGAGTAGATCTTTGACTCATCATCTCGTTTTCTGTTCTTCTCTCTTGCTGCTCACAGCAGAAACTGGAATTATAATTTAGGTGATAGCATTGTGGTTTTATTCAGGATTTGTTAAATTTTGGAATTATAATTCATTCCTTGAGCTCTTTCAAATAAATTTACCCATTTTTTTTGTGGTGCTTAACACAGCTTCTCCAAAATATTTTTCTCCTGAAGTTATCTATTATTTATAAATGGTAGTTTCCATGCAGTGCTACTCCAGTGAAAAAAGTTCTCTATAAAATTAAGCTGGTAATTAGTAATAATTATCCACGAGCCAAACAGTATATATTTTACTATTAACATGTGTGAAACCAATTCAAATAAATAAATAGAAAGCTCTACACTTAAATTACAGATTTGTTCATAATTTCATGAATTCTTTGCAAATTAAAATTAAAAACAAGTAAATTTCTTTCAATTTAAAAAAAAAATTGTTAGTAAGCAAATTTATCATCATTGTCAAATGGAAAAGTCTGGATAGCAGCTCCGCGGTACAAAATAATTCCAACCTAACTATCTTAAAACAGAGTTTAAAAAATAAATCAAAATGTAAACTTCCTTTTTCATGACACAAAATTGAATTCTAAATTCAGATTTTACATATTTGCCTTTAACTAATTAATCTTCTTAATAAGAATAAATCAGTTTTGGTTTGATTGTGCTTGCAGATGTTTTTCTGACCTGTATTTTTTCTGAAAAAGATCAAGAAAAGCCCTAAATAGAAGCTCATCTAGTCCACTACAGCACATTTTAGATGTGATTTATGTAAAGGTTTAACTCATGTGTGAAATTACTCTAAATATAAAGTCGGTTTTAAATTAAAAACACAGATATTTTAATTGTTAGCCTCTAGCTTCTCTGCAAAACTGAAAAAATAAAGTAGGCTACAGAGATTAACAAAAATAGTAATATTTTGTAACTTATACAATAGCTTTTTGTAAACTATGTTCAGAAATATTAAATATTTTAAAAGAGAATTTACATTTTCCATAGTTTGAATCACTTTAACTTGTTGCTTTGTTTATTTGTCGAGTTTGTTTGCCACTAAATGTAGCTATAACGCCAAATGAAGGAAAAATATTAAAATGAGCACAAGATGATTCAAAACAGCAATAACAGAGATATGGTGATTCCTGCCTCTGTTATAAGAATCAAACTACAAGAATAAGAGTTTTCAGGTGTACCTTTAGCTATCTGTATGGCCCAAGTCATGATCTGCTCCATGTCCATCTCCTCACTGTGCTCACTGGAAAGGTACTCGTACAGAGACCCTCCACTCGCAAACTCTGTCAGGAAACACACACACAAGGCGTGGTTCAATGGAAACATTACACATAAAAAGACCTACATGTCATTGCATGCACAAATTATTCTAAACAAGTGTCATGCAAAAATAAAAAAAATAAAAACTGCTTATTTACTTTTTGTTATGTTGAACAAATCAAACAGTTCTAATCAAAGATTCATTTCGGCTTGTCTGCCGCTGGACGGGTCGGTGATGGTCTGTCTTTGCTTTATGGTAAACAGAAAACCCCATTCAGGATTAACACCAGCTCCAAACATGCAGGTCTCAGTTACAAATGTTCTGCCAGGAGCAGCAGCAAGAACCAGAGTTCTGACTGGCTCTGGTGGTCCAGCACACTCTCATAAACACTGGTCAGTCATCAGCGGACGCCACAAAGTGTCTGTAGTTTCCACCAAACCAGGACCTCATGGATTATAACTGCATCCGTGTACACATGCTAGGTTTCACTACATTTGTGTCGCTTTTTTTTTCCTGGTGAAGACATTTGAAACAGACATTTGAGTTCTGACCTGTGACGATGCCATAATTGGGAGATTCCAACACGGCTCCATAAAACTGAATGATGTTCTTATGACTGAGTACGCTGAGAATTTCAGCCTGGAAGGAAGAAAAAAACAGACTCCTTAAGATTTTCTATACTGGATAAATCAGACCAAGAAAATGTCCCCTAATGTCCAAACCCAGACTTGTTATGCAGTATCAAGGCCATGTCTGACACTGTCTCCAAGACTCCAGTCTGCACATTTTCCACACATCAGTGACAACAACCATAAATGTAAAGGGCTAATATTTTTCTGCCTCCTAAGAAAACCATTTACAGAAATCATATGTTTTTTTTTTCCAAAGAACAATTCATGTCTCAGTTTTAATCCTCAAGCTACGTTCACAGCAGTCTTGGGAATGCGCGTTCAAGCTGCCACTTTCAATAAAAAGTCTATTTAAACGTCTATGTTCAAATGTTCCCGTTCACGTGTAGCTTTGCACATTTTTAAGACAGTTTTTGGGCTCTACATACAAACAAAGTTAAACCAGGTTAAACTTTAACCAATCAGGGACTCAGATTTGGTAGTGACATATGGTTAATGACCTTATAAAAACATAGAAGTTCTTAATAAGGATTCTTAATAACCTGAATCTATGTTGGAAAGATGTAATTATCTGATCTTAAGTTATCACCAAGAAAATGGTTAGGTAGAGCCGAGGTGGGATTATACAAGTTTGCTTCCTCTCACTCTCTTTCAAGGAATCGATGTCTAGTTATACCAGTTTGACGTATATTTATGGATGTAAACTTCTGTTGATTGTAATGCACATCTCTCTCGATTGCTTGAAATAAACCCTTTCTAATCAAATCTAAATTTTCCACTGTTTGAAAATTGATCATGAAAGAGAAATTTATAATTGTAGTATGAGCCCAGCTGGAAATGTGTCACCAAATGTTTCATTTATCGGAATCGAGTTGTGAAAGAAAAAGCCTGGAAAAATATTTGCGAGATTTTCACCGCTTAGACATTTTGTAACAAGTTTCTTCCACCTGTAGGTACATGATCAGATACTGACAGTCCAGTGTGGACATCCTATGCAAAATCCGCATTCAAAAGAAGGTAGCATCACTTTTACTTGCGTGTCAGGTCTGACACATTTACTCAGAGATATGTCAATGAAGTATTTATACATACAAATTTGAAAAAAAAAGAAACTGGCTTATGGGTAATCCACTCAGCTGCAGCTCTGGTGTGATCCATGAGGCTGTATTTAGCAATCATTTCTCCACACACAAACACATCGACCTGAGTAGCATTTGTTTAAGTAAAAACTCCATCTCCCTCACCTCAACCTCAAGATTTAGCTGTTTAAATTGTTTACGTTAGCCTGTTCCGTGACACTATGGTGTCCCACAGGCTTTCATCACTCCTGGCTATTTAAGAAATCAGGTTTGTTGATGGAAATCCTGTCACTGTTTGAGTAATGGAGAATAACAGCCAAGTTCTGAGGACCACAGGGTTTTACAGCGAAAGACCCTTTATGTGGAACTTCTAAGAGGGTAAATTAAGAGCGAAGCTTTTATAAAACTGCTGCTTTTACCAACTGTGGGAAAAGGAGGGGAGTGGGGAAGGTATTTTTCAACATAAACACACATCTAATGGCCGAGAACGGTTAAGTGGAAAGACGGATAAAGCTCTAGATCTAAAGGAAGTCTGGGAAATTCAAAGGAATGGCAATCTTGTTGAGATCTGGGTTCACAAAGTACTGTTTTCTAGACTGTAGAAGCAACTCAGAAAGTCTATGTATGGGTTGTGTGTCTGCTTCTTACCTCTTTGTCGATCTTCAAAAGCTTCTTTACCGCCACTTCTTTATCTTGGGAAACCCAGAGGGCTCTGTAGACGCTCCCAAAGCTGCCTCCTCCACAGTTCTCATAGAAAAGCAAGTCCTCATGTTTTATCTGTACAAACGACGAGCCAGGGGACGACATGGCATACTGACTCACATCCACTCGAACACACACATGCACACAAGCAACCCCTACAGAGGCAAGAACCAGAGACACCCTCCGTCTACAACTGAAACCGAGCCACAGATCTCCACCGAGGCAGAGTGGACCTGACTCAGCGAGGGGTCAGAGCGGATGTTGTCAGTCAGCTGAGCGAACTGTCAAGGAGAAGAAACCAGAAAGTGCTGGAAAGGGAGAGAGAAGTTTTCTCCTGTGAGTCAGAAAATCTCAACTGTCCCTGCAGACAAGGTGTTATATTGCCTAACAGTGGTGGTCCAGTGTAACTGCATTCTGATGGTACACACACACAGAGGAAAAGATGGAGCGCTCAGAGAGTATGTATAAGATTGTAGTCAGAGGAGCGTTCAAATATGGTCACTGGCATCCCGGGTATTCCTCCTTCCTGGATAACCGTGGCTATATAAAGCCCTCCTTATACAGCACACACAAATACACACACAGCTATAGTCCAGACGCTTGTTTTGAACACAGCAAATCAGTTAGCAGTGAGGTTATACAGATACTTCAATCCGTCTCTCACATGCTGCGCTGCTAAAAACATTCACACTCCAGAGAGGCCGGGCGCGGACACAGTTACTCAACCCGACAGGAATGACCCGCTGACATCATCTGGTCATGCTCCAATCATTAAGTGAGGACAGGTGAGATCAGCTGCGGGAACTTACTACACTTACCAACTGCTGACTGAAATTATAAAAAGTGATTACTACCGTGATTCATTGAAAGGTTCAAATATACCACTGACAGGAAGCTTCTAAGACTGCCAGTGACACTCCACAATTATCTTAAATAGCCAGGTGTGGGAGGAAAAAAGAAAAGATTTTGATGACATTTTTAAAACAGAACCAAAAGACTAAGATGTTTTGTTTTTTTACTTAAAATTTTAAGGTAGTTTGCCAGAGAAAAAAGTTTAGATAATATTGTTTTGGTAATGAATCTTTTTTGTACCAATAAGTAAAAAGATCAAATCTAGTTACAATTTTAGGAACAAGTTTTGCATTTAAGAGAAAATAATCAACGTATTTCTAAACCAATTTACAACATCAGAAATATACATGGTACAGATGGAACAGATTCTGCACAGTTTAAAGAATAAAACGTGTAAAGTTATATTTTAGAAATGTTTAACAGACTGGAAAAAGCAAACTTCGTGCTGAAATAAAAATGTTTAGGCACCATCTTGCCTGCAATCAGGTCCCTCTCAATAAAAGGCCAAAACTATCCCAACTCTGACACCAGCTAACATCGTTTTCTCTCTAAAGTTAGCTGAGATCGTCTGCTCTGAATTTACAGTATACGCACCAACATCACAGTCATGCTTTGGAGAAATATTCCAGTGTTCCCACAGTTAGTTTAGCTATTCTTTATTTACAAAGCAGACTACACACACGATACACTTACAGGCTGCATGGGCAAAGCCAGCCACACGGCAGTTCTCAACACACATCGTCACAGAAGAAGCTCCCAAGATCAAATAAAAACAAACGACCGACACTCAAAATCTACGCTCATATATGCAAGAAATGAAAACCACACAGACTCAACACAACAAATACATATGACAAATAGTCCTTTCATAGTTAGGTTTAGGCTGGTAATGAAGAAATGTCTTAATGAAGGTAAAGCTGACATTTAAAAAATAAAAAATAAAATAAAATGATAATTTTTCTGTGAAATGATCAAATGGAAACCAAAAAAGTAACTGCACTACCCTGACCACTTTGAGTATTGTTCCATAGTGCTACTAGAACCAAAGAAATACTCTCTTCGGGAAGGAATACTCAGATTTACCTAAAGGAGATCCTAAAGACTTTAAAAGCTCTATTAAGAGAAATTTCTGGTTCTAAAGTATGGATAAATACGTACTCTCAGATTTCGGAATAACTAAGGGAATATAGCATTTCCACAGTTTACGGGTAGAGGAGTTTTTTTTTTTTTTCTTCTTCACGTAGCATAACAGTATAGGATGCTCTAGATAGAAGTCCACTGTATAGAACACAAAACCTATGATGTTCAGTCATGCAAAATACCAATTCAAGTTCTATACACTACAGTTCTATCTAACAGGTCCCAACAGAAATAACCTGCTCAGCAGAAAGTCTCGTTCTGAAAGTCCACACAGCAAAAAGAAGAGCAGCTGGACAGTCATTAGTTCAGCAGGAGGAGGCGTTTAACGGCACAGTAGAAGTCCTTAAATGGAGATAGTCCGTAATAATGCCAAAGTCACTGACTGGTGTCGTTTGCTACTAAAAGTCCAGGTTTCTTTGTTTTTTTTTAAAGCACATAAGAATGAGTATGTTTGTGTGTTTCATGATAACTTCACAAAGTAAGAAGAAGATTTGGGTCTCATGTCCGTCGGGGCTCCAGCCGGTAGGAGAGCTGGGTCAACGCCCTCTGGTTGTCGATCACGCAGAGCTTCCTTACGTAGCCACGCACCTCCGCTTGATTCTTGTTCGGCTGGCAAATGTCAGGGTCTACATCAGGAAAGGGAGGTGAAACGTCAGAAAGACAAAAGACTTCTCATGATGATATAACCATCATCAAAAGAAATGACAGAGACTCACTGAATGGTTGACTTCGACAATGCCTCACTTGACGAATCGTGTTTGCAATGATCCGCTAAAGGAGAAGAAAATCCTCCGTTTAATTTATGAAACAAAAAACGTCATTTTTAAACCAGCTTTCAATATACACAGAAACTCACCATTTTCTCAAAATTTACCATGTTGTCAATAAAGGTCTTGTTGCCCTCATGGGTAAATGTCATGTCTGAAACAAAGGATGAAGAGCCGCAGAAACTCTTTCACTACATCATCTCATCAACTGAAGTTTTGTGAAGCTACAGATTAGCTGTAGAAATATTTGATGTTGCAAAAACTAAAAGAACACCAGGTAAGATTTTTCTTTTCTATTGATGGGCATTTACGTTTAATTATTGTATATTCCAGCTCATTGTAGTACATAATCATACCTTTGAGTAGAAGTGGCATGAAAGGGATGATTGGTGGTTCCAGTTTGGTGACAGTAATTCTGTAAGTCCTGTGATTTCGAGATGGATCCTGTTGTATAAAAACATATTTAAATGTTTCAAATCTTACATATGTGAAGCATAAACCAGCAAATAAAAAAAAGTATTGTAGTGGACTGAGTTGGGCTGAGTGGCTGTTTGAGTTTAATAATGGCCGCAGCTCATGGGTCCTCTCAATGAACCTGTTTATTTGGGGGTTTTAGGGAAATAAAGGGAAGAGGCTGGTGCATGAGACAGAATTAAGACATTTGAGGACTGTAGACCCACTAATAAATCAAAAAATAGACAAAAAAAATATTTTCTTCTGATGGTTTTTCTTAGAGACCTAAAACAGGTAAAGTCTTAGCATCTCCGTGCATTAAAAAAGGTGAGGGACGCTACAGTATATTCTTCATTATCTCGTTATCACCAGAAAACAAACTTCATTTTCTCGTAATGAGATAGTGGATCTCGTTATCACAAAAAAAAAAAAAAAAAAGTCTTTGGCTTCTGTAGATAATCATGCACTAAAATAGGTTTTGATTTATTACTGTCAGAGTAAAACTCACCATCATGCTTTCAAACTCAGCGTAGAACTTCTTAAACTTGGTGGGAAGTTTCTATCAGGTGATAAAGCAAAAATTACAGACAAAAACGGTTAGTGATCTTCTACACAGATTTCTTCTAACAGTCTTTTGATTTTTTTTTTTAAGTTTTACCTCCCACGTTTGGCTCAGTCTGCTGACAGCAGGGTTGCTCATTCCCATGATGATGGCAAAGAATGAATTAAGATTCTTGAACTCCCTACAGCTATTAACGAGAAATAAAAAAGGTAGTTACAAATTGTAAATATCACACACGCTATCTCAAGGGTTTTGCATTAAACACTGACTGTGCAGCAATCTTGATGAACTTCTTGAGGAGCTGCACTCGTTTGCTGAGTTGATTACAGAGGCAGACTTCAGTGACCACCCACAGCTGAACCTGGTTGAACCTCCGCAGGAACAGATCGAGATTAGCCGTGGTTCTCCGGAAGCTCTGCCGACCGAATGTGTGGTAAAGCAGCTCATGCTGTTGGGAAAAGAACAATAAATTCTGTCAATTTGCATTCATAAAGTTGTTATGCCACATATCTTATCATAAAAACGCTAGTACCTCATGTACACAGCTAAAGAGCTCCCAGTCAAACATTGTCATTTGATAAGCCAGATCCTTGGAGCTCATCAGCTCAAAAGTTGACATGGAGCCGGCAGAGGGACCTTCTTGATCTGGAAGAGGAGTCTGATGTACAAAAGAACAAAATAATGCTTATTTATTCATATTTACCTTTAAAGTATGAAAAATCTTTAAAAATATAGATTTCTTTTAAGATTCAATCAGAAAGCTCATTCTTTAGACCTCATGTCGCATTAGTCTCTTACCAATCCACTGAGCTGATCTCGAGGACAAGCAAACAACCTGCCGTTAATGCTTAAAGTGGAGAACACTGATACGTCATTGGGTTTCAGGATCTGCTTCTCTGTTTTGTGTAAAAAAAATAAAATAAAAAAACACAATAAAAAGCATGTTAAAACATATGCTCCATCATTTCACATCGATTTGGGGCTTTTTTCTCTCACCAGAGGCAGAGCTGAGGTGCACCAGGAGAAGCTCGTCAGTTGTGCCGAGTTTGTCGGTCACCGCGCTGATCACTTCCCTGCCTGTTGCGGCCACCGCAATCCGAATTGTTGTATAGGTGTGATCGCTGCAGTACACCTTCAGAAGAACTACAGAAATTCAAAAGCATTAAAACAAAAGAACATTCCTCAAATAATAGTAAAATGTGGTTACTACACTGCAAACCACCTAGAAATAAGTTAGATTTAATTAGAATATTTTTGTTAAATAAACTAAACAAATCTGTCAATGGGGTAAGAGAAATTTTCCTATCAAGAATTTTTAAGAAATCTAGGCACTAAAAATGTTTTAAATAATTTCATTATACTGAATTGTACATTCTATAGAAATAAATGAAGTAACAAAAGTGAAAAAATAAAAATCTTACTGTCATCCTGATTCTTGATGGGCTGTTTCTTTTGGAGTCTTTCCTCTCCATTGCTGAATTGTCGTATCAGAGTTTTCTGTTGAATAACACAACAGCACCCAGATCACATGATCCAGCTACATATAACAATATACATTATATTCACATTTCTAAAAAACTAAAGACATACCCTTTTTGTCGATTTAGCTTCTTCAGAGCTACAAAAAAGTTAAAAGTATCACAATAAATGTTTCTGATACATAAAAAACTCCCATTGTTAGATGCAGACGCTGACACTTACTGTAACTTCACCACCTTCTCTAGATCAACAGCCAAGTCTTTGAGACCTCTTAGTATCCGAGAATCATTCGATACACTTCCGTACAACTCCTGCACGACAAACAGGAAGCGTCACTTAAACCATGGACAGTAACTGTGTCAGACACAAGTCTAAATGTTGCTTGTGTTTACCTCCAAAAAGGAGACGGCAGCAGGTTCCTCCTGCAGCAGGTAGGTGTGTGCGTTTGCCCAGCGCAGAGCCAGAATTAGAACTCTCCTCTTACAGTTGAGTGCGTACTCCAGCCTCTCCTGTTCGGAGCCAGGCGGGGACGCAGCATGGTAGGTGCACACAAGGTTAAAGATAAAACTCTAAACTATAGATCTTAGATGTCTGATTCTGTATATAAATCAGTCCAGGCTGGAATCTGTGTCTGGGATCTTTATCTACGTTTCAGTGCCGTCTGGGAGAAAATATTTCTTAAACCTTTTAAAATACTTTTTTTGTCAAAAGTTTCAGCTTTAAGGATCCAATAAGTTTACATGACTAAATAGCATGACAAATGGTAAAAAGGATATTGTGCCATCAACAGAGGGCACAGCTGGCTGTTGGGCATGAACACACAGTGCATCAAAACAAAATCATCCACCGCCGGGTCTAACAGATGAGAAAAACAAAAAGAGAAGAAGTCAAGGTTAAAAAAGAAGATAATATTCACAGCACATTGTTATAATGTGTACCAGACAGTAAGACAAAGCTGGTAAAAAAGGCTGTCAAAACTTTTGTTTTACTGTGAGCTAATTAGTTTGCTCACACTGTTTTTTAAGTTAGATGTATGAATTAGGCTTATATAAGAGAAGAGATATTATTATTTAAAATAATACAAAAAAAAGATTAGATATTTCCTTCATTATAATAATGAAGTTAACGCACTATCTGTTAAAAAAGGAGGTTGATTTGGAGGATAAAGGCTGGATGTAGGCTGCAGTTATAATATTTTGTATATATATTGTAAATACAAAATGCAAAAGCTGTTACAATTATTTTAAAATATTTTTCTTGAAGGATCTGTTTAAGTTTTCTTGCCTTTTTTTAAAACCACCATTCTTCATGGAGACAGTGTTGTTCAAAATACAACATGACAATAATTCAAAAGAACAAAGGTTTAATTTAAACTATAGTTAAGTGGATTACCTGGTTCATTGTGATGTATGTCAAGTCTCATAGCTTCCAGGAAGTGCTCAAGGATTTTCTCTGGTGTTCCTGATATCACAGTGTATCTGTAAAAAAAACAAAATACACACAGTTTTGCTTTCAGAACGACAGAAAGAATAGGCTTTAACAGGTAAGTAAATATAACACAAAAATGTAAGTAACGCTTATTTTTTGCCTTTGATTTAGAAAGATGAAAGACAAAAAAATCAGAATTTGAAATCACTTAAAAAAAGAAAAGTATTATTTCAGAGAGTTTCTATATTTTTCTTAATAGGAAATAGTACAAAGTTAGAGAATATACAAAATAATACATTGGTTTTTTTTATTTTTAAGAATTATATTCAAAATATGGATGGCACAATAAAAGTTAATGTATATTTCGTAATAATTGCATTAGCATCAGTTAACAATACTTATAAAGTTTGATTCCAGCTTTCAGACATTGCAGAACACTTACTCTTCATGTTAATGGCAGCTTAAATGACCAAACATGTCCTTTTGTTGGATTAAAAGCACAAGAAACTCCTGTATTTTCTCAAAGCTTTGATAAGGCTTGAAAAACACCAGATTTGTTCTTAAATTAAAAAAAAATGGAGAAATATTAAATTAAAAATGGACAGTACTCACTTGATGCCTCCCAGTGTGGACGCTCGGGGACTCTTTTCTAAAACCAGCACAGACTGTTCGTGCTCTTTCAAACGCACTGTGTTAGCTTCCACATCCTAAAACAACAAATGGACGAATATCATACATATAGACAAAGTGATACAGTTATCTGCCTGAGGAGGGTAACAAAAGCCATAGA
The DNA here is from genome assembly GCF_002922805.2 of Oryzias melastigma. Lineage (NCBI taxonomy): Eukaryota > Metazoa > Chordata > Actinopteri > Beloniformes > Adrianichthyidae > Oryzias > Oryzias melastigma. The sequence goes on from NC_050528.1 coordinate 18,910,970, forward strand.
TAAATCTGTGTCTGATCAAACATTTGATTATTATGAGAACAAAGGCAACATTACAAAAATAAGGCTTCTTATACTTTTTTAAATAGAATTTAAGTTTATATCTGTTATTCCATGGCCAATAACAAATAAACATTAGATCTGAGCTTTGTGGCCATTTTTTTTCCATGTTTAAATAGTATAGCCATACATAAGCAACAAAATAAACTAAAAGTGAAACAATTGGGAATTGTCCAAAAGTCATAATTAAATGTTTTCTGTTATTTGTTTGGGGGGCTATATCTAAAATATAATTAAATTATAAGCATAGGATTGCTCACCCTGAGTATCCTGTTGAAGTCTTCCTTATCCACGCGGAGGAAGTGACAGTTGTCCTCTCTCAGGACGATGGAGGCAGCACGAGGTGAGTCTGTGACCAGAGCTAACTTCCCAAAGTCGTCTCCCTCATGAAGAGTGCAAACCACTCCCTGAGACACACAAACATAAACCCATAAATGAAAACAAAGATAGATTCACACAATACAAATTAGTTTCTACACAAATATTGTTGGGAGTGAAAGCCTAAAGAAACAAGAACAGAGTGAACTGTTATGTTCATGCAGAGAGTCTGTGACGTTGACATGTGAGATCAACGTGTTTAGAAAGCTTCTGCCTTTACACTAGCTGCATGGTGAATGTGTGCTCTGACAATCCCTTGAGCCAGTTTATCATAATGATGAGTCATGCTGAGCTGGGATGACTTTGCCCAACTCCACTGCTGGTGTTTCCCATGAGCTGGTCCGCTGCAAGCAAATGACTGCACTTGCTGTAGCTTTGAAATCCACATTTACAGAGGAGAGAGTGAAACCATCAAGACATCACAGCTGTTCAAATAGAAGGAAAACTGGATCCAAATTTGTCATAAAAATGCAAAGGAACAATAGTTCTGATGTTTTTTGTATAACATCATACATCATACAAAGTACGTAAATATGTCTATCTTGTCCTGAAACAAACCCTAAAGTGTAATACTCAAATATTTTACTTGGTCACAAATCCCTTTAAAAACTTAATAATAATAATAATAATAATAATAATAATAGTTAAATGGTGCTTTTATTGTGATATCACATTTATAAAGTAAAAAAAAAAGAACAATATGAACATGGATATGGTAAAGCCTGGTAAAGCCGGGCACTGTCATGTCATGAGAGGAATTCATAAAACTACATTTTGCTTTGTTGGAACAAAAATGATTGTATGTATTTATTGGTTCCAGATGTGTTTTGGTCGCTATGAGCTCATTTACAAAACCACACACCTTGCCATAGATAACCACATTAACGGAGCCTTTCAGGATGATGTACCACGATGTGCCCTCCTCTCCTTGGTTAAACACTGAAAAAACAAAGATAAATTCAAAATATCACATATATCACATACCGTTATGACTGAATTGCACACTTGAAATATGGAATTTGCAACTACAGAAACATCTAATAACAGATTTTTGATTATCACCACTTAAAAGACCCACTCTGATTAAAAAATATGTATTTTTGGTGTTTTTTACAAGTTCTTGAGGTATTTTTGAATGATGGAGAACATGAATGAAGAAAATTACGCGTAAAATTGCATTTCTGAGTATATCTTCATTGAAATTGTTATGAATCAGGAGCAGAGGACAAAATGCTGCTCGAAAAAAAAAAAAAATGTGACTTAGAAAATACGCTGGGTGGGCCACGACCATGGGGTTGATCCGTGCCATTTGTTTGAAAAAATTCAAACAAATAAAAGAAGTGTCAACATTCATCCGCTCACACAAACTGGTATTTGTTTAAATATTATGCAGTGAGAACAAGAGCATTTCACACACTCTCCACAGCGTATGTCCATATTTTATCACCACTGCAATCAGCAAAAGGTGACAATAAGACTTAACAGAAACAATATCACTAGTCAATATTATTTCTGCTTACATTATGCCATGAATGCTCTAAGTAACTGACAGATCATTCATTTTTCTGTTGGGAACTCTTTTAATTGCAGCTTCTTACACATTTTGCAGATTAAAAAATGTCCTTGAAAAAATAAAATCTTGCACCAGAGAAAAAGCCTTTTCATCATTTATACTGTGAAATATTTGAACTTGTGTACGCAACCATAAAAACATTGGAGGAAGTAGTAAAGACTCACACACAGTTCCGGCTTTTGCATGGGATTCGAAGATCACAACGCTCGCCAGTTCACGCTTCACCTGCATTTGGAAACAAAATGTTTTGAATCTCAGGCAAAGTTGAGCATAAAAAAAGTCAAAAAGTAATACAAAAATAAGTCCAATGTAGAAGCAGTTACAATTCTTTACAAATATGCTACACATAAAACCATCTCTAAATAGTAATAAGTTAGATTGTTGAATTAGGTGGAGAACCAGCCCTCCATACAATTGTATTATACATAACAATCTTTTATTAGGAGGGGAAAAACAACAAGAACCCCACCTGGAGCTGGCATTCTTTCTCAGAGAAAGGTTTGCCAGAACAGGACAGATTGTGTCCTAAGAAATCTCCTTATTTTTTTTTTTTTTAATAGTAAAGCTTAATAAGGAAGAAGAGGGCAAACAAAGGGACTCACAGTGTTGGAGAGGTGAGCTAAGGCCTTGATGTGAAGCAGCTCATCATAGATGATCTCCAAGTCATCCCCGGTCCTCTGACCAGGCCTGTGGACACATGACTCAGCTTATACACTTCAGAAACGTGTATGTGGAGAAAAAAAAAAGCTGAAATAATCACTATTTTTGATTTTTTTAACTGAATTGGTAAACTGCTATTAAAATTGAGAATTAACAGATGATGAAATGAACACTGTAAACCTGTAATAGTAAGGTTTTTGAGAAATAAATTGGTTTTGTAATCATACCTCTTCATTGAACAATAACTTAATTGTACTGAGAGTGATTGATATTTGGGTATAAAATATTGCAATAATTGCAATTAATTAATTACAGACAAATTAGCAAGTTTTGTTTATCCCGTCAATCTAACTTTTTATCTATAACTGTAGTCATGTTCTCAAATATAAAAAAAGCAAATGTACAATTGTTTACTTGCATGAACATTTTATTTGAACCCAGCAAGACATGCGCTGCGTTACTGCAGTGACGTCGTCAATTGTCCATATAGGCTACATGTGTCCATAGACATATATCATATACAGTCAATGAAAGCGTTACGTAGCTGCTGTGATATAGTCAATGTGCGATTTGGTAGTACTTTAAAGAACCAACGCAACACAAGCGCACAATGTCACAACTGTTATGTAAGGGATAAAGCCCAAAGAGGTGTTCATTATCATACATTAATGAGATATGTGGAGGGGTGATCGCATGGGACGATAAACTGCAGAATGAGGTTTGTCAACTTGGATTGTGGTATTAATAGGAAGTTTGTGGTCAATATTTTTTGGATTGCTAAGGTAATGGTGTCCTACTGTTTTTATGTGGTAAATTTGGGCACTCGACTGGATAATTTGTTCTTGTGTATTGTTTTTTTTTTTGTTTTTTCTTAATTGGTGGAGATTGAAAAAAAAAAAACCTTGTTGGTGTAAAAGTAAAGGTTGGAAGTCTGTTATATTAGGACGACTTCATAAAGCTCATTTTTTTATTATTTGATGTGCCACAATGTCATGAATTTAAACAAAAACATCTCAGGATCAGGCATTTTGTGACAATAATTAGGTTTAAAATATCTGCAATTAAAAATCAATTAATTTGATTAATTAATTACAGGTCACGATTCATCAATAGCGCAAAAAAAATATACAATCGCATGATAGGACTAATTGACATCACTGGGTACTGACGATTTCCTGAGGATCATGCGCAGCAGTGCGTCAGGGCCAATCTGAGCGAGGAAGAGGATGGTTTCTGGTAACTCCTCCTCACTCTCTCTCTTCTCTTCCTCACTAGGCAATGGCGTGTCCTCATCTTCGTCATCAAGAAAGCGATAGAAGAGGTACTTGTCCTGGAAGCCCAGCTCCTGGTCCACTGGAAGGAAGAAATGAGAACATAAATGAGAACAAAATTAATGAATAAATTGTCAACTAACATCCTGTTTCAGAATCCCAGAATGAAAAGGGAAATAACTTTTCAGTTTACATTAATTTACATCCTCTGACTGCAACTGTTGTCCAAACCAAAATTAGCGTTTTAGCTAAAATACATGTTGCTTCTGTGAATTATCTTTTATTTTTACCGTGATTGAGCACCCCTTCCTCCAGCAGCACTTGCCACATTCCTACAGCATGGGACCTTGTGAGCACGCAGGCGCTCTGCATCACCAACCAGTCCACCAGCTCTGTTCCTACACAGCATTGTCTTTAAAACACATACGAGAATACAACCTCAACATCAAAACCTTCCTTTTGTTTTCACAAAACACAGCCAAAGCCTTACGTCTCATACCTGTATGTTTTAAGGTGGTACTTTCTGTCTCGGATCATGTGGGGCGCCCTTGATAGGATGGCGTTGCGAAGCACCTTTCCTGCTCTCTGGAGCTTTTCTGATGGAATCTACAGAAAGCAAAGAACAGTGTGGAAAAATAAAAACTGAAATGCTCTTCCTTTTTTGTTTTTTTAATTTTTGCTCTAAAGCTAATTCTCAAAGCAGTAACTATCTCTTTTAACATAGAGAATCAAATGGTTTTAGATCTTGAAAAATTTATTACTTCAAGTCAACCTATTTTTCATCGTTTGGATGTTAGGAAATAAAAATTATTTTTGTCAGCAGCATCAAAAGCCATAATTAAAAAAAAAAAAAATCAAAAAAGTTGCTTAACCCTTTAACACCTGAGGTGACCGTGACACTTTAGAATCTACTGGAATTACATTGATCGTGTTAACAATTTTAAATTATAGTAAATCAAAGAACATAAACACTGGAGCTCCGGTGTTAAAAGACCCCAAAACTGAACCAACAGTCTAGACTTTGTGATGATTGGAAGCAAAGATTTACTCTTCAAAAGCCTGAGCCGTTTTACTCAGGGGTTTAACCGACTCGGGTTATGTAAGACACGGGCAGTAAAAGAGTTGTGACATAATTTTTCCAACGATGCATGACACAACCTTTCTTTTTGTGACTGGATGAAATTGCGTGTAAAAAAGATATACATGCATCAAATTGCCCTTTAGCAGTAAAAACTCCCAATGAGTGCAGTGTTTGAAATAAAACTGTATCTGTACATAGAGATGAGCGCGTCTTATTACAGACCACCCCTGCATTTCAGGCACAGCGGAAGATGACAGATGTGCATATATATACACACACAGCTGCTGCAGCCGAAAACTACAAAGGAAGGCATTTTAATTGGGCAGATGGGATCTCTCTTCTACGTGAATGAATAAACCGGAATTAGCATAAACTGCTGAACATCACAGCTGTGAGTCTTCTGTGGTCTCTACTCAGAAGATACATGTATTTTAAAAACCCATTCTGGCATTGAAGTAACTTAAAAATATATATTAGATTTTTTTAAATTGGTTTCATAACTCTATGGTGTAGTTTAATTTGCAAAAATAATTAACTTTCAATTCAAATAAAAGTAGATGATCCTGATGATATGTCCGAACATATGTTGGCAAAATCACTTTGAACAAAAAAAGAAGAATCTAAGATCAAATTATTGCTTTTTTAATTTTTATAAAATTAAGGGCAGACATCTAAGACCAATCTGTGCGTTTTAAGGATGTTTACCTTGTTGTGAGCTTTGCTTCCAGATTCTGAGTTCATGTTGTCTTTATCTGTAAGTCCTGGGGAGAAAAAAAAATCACCATCAAGGTAGTGAATTTGACAACTCTTACAAAAAAAAGGTATTTTAGTCTTAAAAAATTAAACAAACATCCCAGATTTGACTTTTTTTGCACCTATGGGACAGTTTACCAGCTTTAAAAAACAAATCCAGTTCATTGATCATTCAAAGTCTTCTTGATGTCTATTCCTCTACTCACTGTCATTGTTTGATCCACTCTCCATGGCTCCATACGGGGGTGCTAACAGTCCAGCCAGACTCTGACGATACTTCTGCAAGGAAGCACACACATCACAGATAGTCATTATATGGTTATATCACCATTGTTGTAGTTTAAATGAGCACACGTCCATGAACTTGTGTGTATTGTCTGTGTTAAAAGTGGGTATTAGCCTAATGTTTACATCAGAGTAATCTACTCTTAAATAAGACATTACTTTTGAACTTGAAACATGTATTTTATAGACCAAACGCTTATGTTTTACCTAAAAAACCTACGCTTTTATGACACAAAAGGTAAACAAAGTAGGGCCATGTTGGTCCTTTTGGAATAAATATTTGTTCAAGTGATTTAAAGTCCCACAACAACGACATTTTTTATCTTAAAATTATTCCCAGTGTTCTTTTAATTAGGATAATGCAGTTTTGAGCCAAAATCAAAAAGCATGTATTGTTTTATGACACATAGTCTCTGCAGTGCAGCAACAGCTCATAAGAAATATGCTTGTGACAAAAAGGTTGATTTCCCAGCATTCCTTTGTAACGTCAAGCTTACATTAGCATTGCAAAATAAAAGGGCGAGAAATATCGGAGCTGTCGTACTATTTAGAGTCGGATGGCACTCAGACAAGGAAAATTAAGACATTGATGGATCGATTTGTCTCCAAAAGTATACAGCAGTATTGGAGTGGAACAGGGAGACTTTGGTCGACCTGTTACAGTTTCTGCGTCACAAACTTGAGTTTTTTCAAATTGTGGGTTTTTATTCGCTGCTGATTCAACACAATTTGAATAAAGAAACACTCAAAAATGCAGCTTTAGTCTTAAATTATTTAATATATATATCCTCCATCATGAGAAAAATGAAACAAGAACATGTCTGAAAACACAACTTTCCTTGTAGTGGATCTTTAAAGGATGTTATGACATATTCTGTCATGTGTCCTTTCACCCTAAATCAGTGACGCCAGACGATCACCGCCACTGAATTTAGATTTGGACAAAAACTCTTATCAAAAAAGATTTTTTGCTTTTCTAAACCAAACTACATTTTACAAAATGTCATAATTTAAAAATATATTCAATTAAAAACTATTTTAATTTAAAGACTTAAGTTTGCAAATGTACTCAACATATATTTATCATTTCTTAAATGTTACTTCCTTAAATTTCATTCTTGTTGGTACTGTTTCCACAAACTGGAATGTGTTCATTGTAAAGCTTAATTTAAACACAAAAGCATGTGTATGCGTGTCGTTCATTTTACTGTAGGCCACTAAAACAACAAAATGAGCATATTTAACGACAAATCCCATTAGTGCCATGTCTCTCCCTCAGGCATACAATGATACTTGAATACAGAAACTCAAGTGGCCCTTAAAACAAAGCCTTTTGTACAGCCAAGATCATTTATATGCAGAGCAGCCGTCATTATATAATACAAACACACGCGTATACACACAAACCAGCTGTGGTTAACCAAGGGTGTTAACCGCAAACATGTGGTAACATTTTTTTTTTCAGTTCACAGGCATATAAATCAAAGTAGTGCTCAAGTTTAAGCCACAGCTTTGATTTTGTAGTCAATATAAAGCAGCATATGCTTTCGTATGACTACCAGCACCACGCTCTCTGATAGAGAAATAGAGGTGTTTCATCTAAAGACACACACTACCATTTTAGATAACATTACTAACAAAACTAAACTAATTTCAGGTTTCGAGACAATTTAAAGCCAGTCTATGAAAAATTGAAACATTTTTTTTCAACAAGCAATACAGAAATCCGACTCACCTGAGGCAACACACTGAACTGTCAAACAGGCAAGAGCTGCCCTCTGCTCCCCCTACAACTCACATGCACGCCACCGCCTTGCATCCTGTACAAAACATGCCGCTCTCCTCCTCTCTGCCACCCTCTTCCTCCCTCCTACCGACACAGTCGGCCCAGTGTCTGTCTCTGTCTCTCAGCCGCCCTCCCTCGCTGTGATGGAGCCAAGAGCCAAAGCACTTTCTCTCACAGGTTACCAGGGTGATCTGAATCTCTGTAACACTCAGAGGCTCTGGTGGAGCACTAAGCAGTTGGCTGAAAATGGGAAGGCAGGACAGGAAGAAGGTTTGCAAAGAAACGTGGCCAATAGAGGAAGTGGAAACGGGATGTGCAGAGCAGGTGATGGGACATTTAATTAGACTAATAATACAGGAAATTTAAATAGAAAAGCCTATTAGTGTAGTAGTTGTTATGCTCCAGGACACGGGTGCATCAACAGTAATGTTCAGGGGGAGTACACACACGCACACACATCTGTAGGATTTAAACCCTGTTTACTCATCCCTCTTCCGTCAGAATTACGAAGCGGCACCTCGTTTCTTTCATCCTCGCATCAAACACACCACTGCCTTCATCTTCTTGCTTTTCAGTCCTTGAAAGAGATGCGTCCGTGCACATAAATGAGTCCGTGCACATTAGCACACATGAGAAACACA
>NC_050528.1:18919489-18961876 GCF_002922805.2 Oryzias melastigma
GATCACACTCAAAAGAAAAGGGCCTGAGGCTGTGTGTTCTGTGCCGTCTCCACTGTCCCCAAATAGACAGCAGACGTGGGGCCAGAGTGCACTTAGTTGACAGACAAACACTCTCCAGGTCTAATTAAACTGTTTATGTGCAATATTAATCAATTATACAGACCTTATCTTGGTCTTATGTGACCCTGTTGCACAAAAGGATGTCATGTTTGAATTCACTGCCTTATATTTAGTAAGATAGAGATGAATAAATGGGTCTGAGAGGAGAATATAACTCTGATCTTATACATGCTTCTTTTATTAATAGCTTTCAATATATTTGGAGTATTATTTTTTAAATGGAAGGTCTTGAATTTGCAGTTAGACAAACTCTAACATCAAATTTGTGCTCAAAACAAGTGACATTTAACGATTACAACCCTTTCAATGATCTTTGAATGTCAACACCATTTTAGTCTGCTGGAAAACCACTTCCATATGACACAAAATAACCTACAGAATAATGAGCAGGAGGTTTTAATGCTGGGGCACATTAGTCACACAAAAAGGTTATATTCAAACGGATTAGAAGGAGGGAATCACATTTTTTAATCCTTACTTATTTAAATATTTTTTTAAGATTCCTACAAATCACCCAACACATGAAAATGGTGAGAGAATATAGAAAATTAGTGTGTGAGAAATATATTTAAAAAAAATAGACTTTTAGGGAAAATTATGGTGGTTTTCTTTAGCTTACAAAGTGAAATGTTCAGTGGCCTTAAACTTGCCTCAGAGTTCTGACCACACTAGTCTTTAGATGTTGCTGCACAAACCTGATCTACAACTTTGTCAGAACTTCCTTTCTGAGCAGGAACCAGTGAATGGAAGCAGTGAACTCAGGAAAGGAGACCAACAAAAGAGCAACATCAAAGCCAGCTCTAAAAGAGCATTTGCCAAAAAGCCCTAAACGGGAAGTGAGGCTTTTATTTTGTATAGTTTTGTTACACGAACACATTTATTGATCTTACTTTAAAACTTCCTGCAGATTTATTCGATTGTATAGCTGTGTTCAAACTGCACTCTGTTTTTCTGAATGAAATGTCCAATTACAACATAAATAAAAATAATATTATTACAAAACAGTAGTAATTTGTAGTAGTCACGGTTTTACCCTCTAGTATCCACATACTCATGGGGTTACCTAATAAGTCTTTTCATAAACTAATGTCTGAAAATCAACCCTAAATAATACATAACTTTTTTTATTGCTAATGTGATGCTCTTTGAGATAATTTCTTTTTTTTAAATACTTTTTTCTGTTTTTCGAGATACATTTTACCGAGATAAATTGAGAACTACAAACACCAGAAAACTAGAAATGAAAAAAAGAGAACAGAACTATTCATTTTTGTTTGAAGTGATGCAGACAATGAATTTCAACCACAGTAATTAGTTAAATAGGATCCGCCTGCTGGATGTGAAGCTGCAGAAACCGACAACAAAGTCCTCCAAAACAATAAAGAATCAAAACTATATCACAGACACTCAATGCTTGTAATACAGATTCCAAATATATTCTCAGTTAATTAAAATGCCATTATTCTTTCTATTACAGTAAACTACAATTGTTGGAGAAATGCACTTTTTGATTTCCCATAACTCAAAAATGTGTACATTCTCACTATGTATTCACAATTGATCGTATATCACAAAATAAATAAATAAGATAATTTGTTTTGTTTGATGTTAAGTAGTAAAGTGCTGGTTTGTTCCATTTGCTTGTTGTCGGATCTGTTGCTCCTGTAATTCTGTAATGCTATAACTCATTTAGAATGCATTTAAGGTAGAGTACAGTAGGCTGAGTTGTTCACTGTCTGGCTGCAGCAGGAGTTTGTAAAGAGTTCCTGCAATGCATGTTAGAACTATGAGTTTTAACCGCTTAATACTGAGATCAGGTCTATTTAGTCAATCCAAATATGGAATCCATTTAATCAGCAGTGATTAGAGATTGCAGAAACACAGGCAGGGCAATAGATCTCCAAAAGGAGTTGGGAACTGCTGACTTATTCTTTTAGATGAGAAAAAGAGGGAGGGTTGCCCTCTGGTGGTACACAGCAGTAAACCTGACAGAAAAATGCTGAGTAAATTGTTTGTCTCACCTCCCAGAGGGTCTTAAACTCTCTCTGTTCAATCCGGAGAAGCTCACTGGTCTCTCGGCTGACGATGGTAGCGTGGCGAGGCGTGTTGTCCAGGATGGACTCGCCAAACGCCGTTCCAATCCCCAGGGTGCAGATTGTAACGGCATCCTGCAAAGAGAGAAGAAAATGCTGTAAACCAAGATACGTATTTCTTAAGCTGGTTCTTTTACAAGATTGTGGGCATAAAATATTTTTCATAAAGAGAAACAAATTTCAATGATGATTATCAAGATGATATCAAGAAATATGAAAACGAATAAAAGCACAGGATTGCAGAGTTTATATCTGTTCCTTTGATTTTGCAATATTTTCTGTTGGATAAGTAACAAAACCTTGGTGATATAGTAGCTAACGTACTTACACGGACAGAAATTTTCCAAATAGAAGTGAGATAAACACACTTGCTCCCTGTTTATGTAAAGAAACCAAGTTTCAACACTTGTGCAGAAACAAATGCACTACGCATGTCAGAAAGGAAGCACAATCTCTGTGGATATGTGTTCTGTGATTCAGCAGCTTTGCTCCTGCAGAACGTTGTCAAACAAAAAACAGGAGCAGCATTTGTTCAGCTGTTTGGACCAAACCAACTAAGATTGAGGAAAAAAATCAACAATGGAAACAAAACAAATGTGAAAATTTAAGATCACTTTCCATGACTACGTTTTTTTTTTTTTATTGTCTGTTTGTTTTTTAACGGTGACATGTAAACACTTACCTGGTGATTGGCAGTTTCTGATACTTTCACATCCAAGGATCCAGAAAGAACTGCATACCAACTGGTGCCAATATCACCCTGTCGAAACACTGCAATAAAAATGTATATTAAATAATATTTACTTGAGTCAATTTGAATCAAATCAATTAAATGAAACACTGAAAGTAAGTAACTTATAACACATGTGTAGCAATGCACACACTGAACATGTGATCAATGCGTAGCTTAAACAAGCCCATGATGTTCACACTAAACAAGCAGGGTGGGGCTTCTTCTTCTTTTTCTTTTTGTACTATTTACTAGAATAGGTCTCCCTCCTGAAGTTGGTGCGGAATGTCAAAGTGGTGCAAATCTTATGCATCTTGTTCCAGGTCATTTCTTTCACACCTCTATTCCAATATATGGAAAAACTGCAGTTCTTCATTTCTACACCATGATCAATTTTCAAACGGTTGGCCCTTGTGTAAATTCATAGGGACGCCATTTAAAGGTCACTACCAACTTAGAGTCACTGATTGGTCAAAGTTCGACCTGGTTTAAATAGCAGTGGGCATTCAATGGCCACACCTTTTTGTACATGGAACCCAAAAGCTGTAGAACGCAGAAGTCCAAAATGTTCATTTACATGGACTTTTAATAAGAAATGGCCACTAGAACGGACATTGCTGAGGTCTGCCTAAATGTAGCTTCAGAGTCATTTATGCCCATTATGTTTTTGTGAAGTTAGATAATACTACTGGGATTGTTGCAGATTGCCTCAAGCTGCATCAGCCACATGTGACAACTCTCCTTCATATTTGGGCGCCAGTCCTTTAGCCAGCTTGTCAAATAAATGGCTTAAAAACTAAACATTCAAATATCTATCTCACTTCTATTAAAACACCAAAAATAATCTCTGTTTTGCAACATATTGAGCAGTGTTTCCTCCTCAGAAAAGATCACAAATAAACCCAGAGCTACAAAGGGAGCCCAGCATGAAGCTGTTCTCACATGTGTTCATAATGCCACAGCTGACTGAGCTGCAGAGGCAGGCAGTGGTCAGCAGGAGGCTGGCCTAAGCAGAATAAAGGTAGTCATGCAAACGAGTGCCAATCATTCCGTGTTTGTGCATCTGCAGCATTGAGATAATACCACTGGGATTGTTGCAGAATGCCTCCAGCTGCATCAGCCACATATGACTGCAGCTCATGAAAATCAGCACAATTGTCCAGCAGAATCTGCCAGCATCACAGATAGAGGTAGCATCTCTGCTGTATGTACTCATTTCTGAATGTTCTTGGCTTTGCAAAACACAATATTCATGTACAATTTTTTTATGGAAACGAAAAAATATTTAAAGCATTTGAATTTTCTGAGAAAAGGATGCAACACATTTTTTCCAGGTTAACTTTGCACAAAATTTTATTTAAATATGACAAGAAAGCTCTTAAAGACCCACTCTGATGAGAATGGTGTTTTTAACATTTTTCTGATGATGGGGGACAAGCATTAAGTAAATTCAGCTCGATTTGCATTTCTGAGAAGCAAGCGAAAAATGCTGTTTAAAAAAGACTGTATTTGTTACATAGAAGCTACAGTGGGCGGCCCCACCCGCTCTGCTCCTCTCCATTCTGATACATCCACTTGCAGACAATTAGATCCATGTACATTTTCATTTCCTCATTTGAGCTGCCGTCTGACTCAAAGCTGCACAGCTGGACAGTTTCAATATTGCTCGCCACTTTTGTTGCAAAGAAATGGTAAGCTGGGGTTGTGAGGGGCTTTAAGCTAGTGGGAGAGAGTGTAAACACAGAGCTTCCAGTTATGGGGGACGACAAAGGGGGATGGGTTGCTCCACGTCACAATTCAGAGGTGAGTTTATAATGAACTAATGCAGTTCTGCAGAATTTGTCCAAGAAAATGACACGTGTTTTGGCTAAAAACGGCATAATCTCAATTAAAAGATTACTGGGGACGCTTTTAAAATAGATTAAAAAGGAGGATTTACAGGTGGGACTTTAAAAGGTAATCAAACCCTAAATCAACTTTTTATTTGGCAGGTGACTTCTATAAATGTGGCTTAAGAAGTGCTGACTATTGGTCCTTGAAAAATGTTTGGTAATTTAAAATAAACTCGTATAATTCTAAAAAATATGGTCTAAAACCGTTTTTGTGCTGCCTCCTACAGGTTGAAATAAGATATTACAGTTGAATTTCATGATTGGTCAAACCATGCAAGTCCCACATCATTTCAGAAATCATGATCTGCAGCTCCAGTTATTTTAACAGTCCTGTTCCTCTACCCCACCCCTCTGACTAGATTGTCAAATTTCGGCTGTGGGCGGAGTCAGCCTCCAACTGTCCTGTTTGGTGACCCTTTAAATAATTTTTTCATGAAAAACTCCTTTGCAAAATAATTCAGTTAAAGAACCTCAGGTGGATAGCAAAATATGACACGTTATAATTGATTTACAGGTTAAAATGGGGTTTTTCTTTTACAATCGTGTACATATAGTTGTCATAACACCTTTAGAGTGCCTTTATTAGAAATTATTCTGTGCTAACATAGAGTTTTCTACTGAACGTAACACTTTTCTTTAAATGTTAAAAAAATTGATGTGGATTGTAGAGTAAGATCAGCACACAATGCAGTTTATTATACTATAAAAGTGGCTTTAGCTTGTGCTGCATAAAGACTCAATTTGCAAAAGAAAGCATTTTTTTTAAATAGGTTTTCTTTGTATTTTTACATACATGTGATTCCTTTTTCCAGGCATTCGTAGAAAGCACAGGCACAAATCTGTAGTAAGAGTGGAGGTGGAAATCTGTGGAAGGCTTTGACCTCTCGCAGTCTCGTCAGAATAATGTCCACATCCTCTCCAGAGCGCTCCGACGGCCTGTGTGGAGAAGACTCACCATTAAAAACATAAAAAATATCCTTAGTGGGTTTTGCAAAACAGATCTATAACATTATAATGTGGTCATTGTGCAAGATTTTTTTTTTCTCTTTTCTAGGACCGTTTGTGCCTGAAGTGCAGGAAATAAATCAAAGCCTTGCAAGGGGTTTTAATTAGCCATAGCCTAATGTGAAATAGTTCCAATTAGCAGCCAGTGACCTAAATACTTGAAAAAGAATACAGACACTTAAGAGATGCTGTACTAGTGTTATCTCCGTTTGCTTTTGTGTTTTGTTCTGGTGCCTTTAGATGTGCTGTGAGATCCATTTCTCTCTATATAGCCCCCCCAGTGGGTCTTCATGTAAGATCTTGTACTGAATGTTTCTAATGCGCTTAAATCAAAAGTGGGTCTCAATTAAGCAGTTGTTGGACATGAACAACAGTGTCCAGACAAGAAAGCCCCACACATAAGTACAATCTGACAGATTAAATATTTTGGTGGGAAAAAAGCCATAGCGCTCGGAGGAAAAACACACCTCAGTCAGTCAGCACTCATTCACTTGTTTTCTCTCCGCATGGTGATTCATCCCTAAAACTGTCTGTTTGTGTGTTTGTTCCGCGAGGCATCGAGGGCTCCTTCTTTCACAGATGAGAGACCGTCTATCCCCATTTTCTTCCTTCGGCTTCTTTGTCGACTCTCGCCTCCAGAGCTCTTCCTCTTTGTCTGGCTGCCTCACATTTGTCTCCTCTCCATATACTTTGTTCCTCCCCCTCTGTACTCGCGTGTTTCTCTATGAATATGATCTCATAAATGGCATGGACTCTTTGAATCCATTAGATCCAGTGCTCTCATATACCAATCTTGTGGATATTTTTGTACTTGTGCCTTGCAGACTAAAAGCTACAGACTCCAGGTTTTTTTTTTTTTTTTGATGTGTCAAAATAAATAGATTTGAGTAGATTAATTTTGCTGTCTGGCAGAAAACCATTAATGAGAGTAGATATTTTATTTTTCTGGCAGTTTTTTTTTTTTTTTTGGTGTCTGACTCACCATCCACCTCCTGACTGCATATTGGTCTGCGGTGCTGAGACAGAGCATCATATTCCAGTGTGGGCTGGGTTAATAGTTTAGACAGGAGCTCCCACACATGACGACATGAACAGTAAGAAAGGTTACTTTAAATGTTCGATCGGTTAATAACAGCAACACCCCTGACCTATTCGTCTATATTAAAACTGCAAAGATTAATAGGGTATGACCTCTTTGTTCAATGGTCACAATTTGTCTTTTTCAGGAGCCTGTGCCTGCTGGCTTCCCGCCTCTGCACCGCTATACTCTGTGTGACATGGATGTGACCTGAGAGGCGTTCACCTTGCAACACTCCCTCCCTCCATCCATCTTTTTTGCTCTTTTCTCAAACCTCCCCCCCGTCTTCAGCCCTCTCATCCTTGACTCCTAATGTCAGCAGAGATATCAGCTTTCAACAAGTTACGACATCACAACCCAAACGCGGAGACACACACTTACAAATTGAGCTGTGGGACACACTGAGGAGAAAATTGAGACACCAGAAGGTTCTGCAGACTGTTTCTGCAAAAAACCATCTGTAAAAATTCACAGTTTATGGATAAATAAATCATCAGTTGACATGTCAAGTTCAACACAGACGTGTTTCACAGGCTAGCAACTTGTGGAAAACATATTTGGCTTTTTTTAATGGGTTGGCATAATTTTCTTGTGTTCTTATTGGAATATCTGATAGCAAGCTTAGTCAAAATATTAGAGGAATTACTACTCCAACAAATCTTTGCTCTGATATTTGATGGTCAGCTGAATCACTTGGATCACAAAGAGTTTTTATTTGGGATCAGTCATATATTAATACAATAATAATTACCAAAGGACTGTGCAGAAAAGCAAACTAAATCATGCCATAAATAGCGTTAAAGTGAAGCTCTTTTTTTTTTTTTATTAAAACGTAAAGTTATCTATAAAACTTAAATATTTGTTTATGTAATATATATATATATATATATATATATATATATATATATATATATTGAACTTCTTCCTTCTGATATGGGTTTAAACATTGTACAATTTTGTCATTGGTCCATTGGAATTAATTTAAGTTTTTTCTTCCTAATATTATATTTATTATTCATTTGTGAGTCGTGTTTGAAGCGCTTGGTTGGTTCCAGTTAGGATGCTACTGCTACAACTAATTCAATGCTAAACAATTATAAGAACCGACATCTGCCAGCAAAAGAATTTAGACTACCCATTTCTAAAATCAGCCAAATGTGGGATGAAGCTAAAGCAGGAAGGAGATGAAGAGGGGGAGGATGGATATTTATAATCAGATTTAGTTTTTTGAAGCGACAGTATTGTAAATCCAAACAGCTCCTTGAATGTTTTCAGACCTTTAGGAAAAAACACATATTAGCATCCTCAAAATTCCCTTTTAAAAGCTCTTAACCCATAAAAGTGTAATTATTTTTCCATTAGATTCTTAAATTCTGTATTGATTAGAAGAAACACTCAACATTCAAATACCTTTAAAGTTATTCATTTGAAGATGAACAAACATGTGATATGCATGTAGTAGACTTGAGAGTTGAAGGCATTCCATTTATATGCGTTTTAGAGATTTTTTTCCCCCTTTTGTACTTTTTAACTCTGCACCGGTACATCTACTTCTCCACTGCAGGTCTGAACAACCACCGTGAAACAAAAGCCAAACAAATCCAATTTTATCTTGTTTGCTTAACACGCAAGTGCATTAAATGTCCTCCGTTAAAGCAGTTGTACTTCGACTTGTGTTTTTATGTTCTTCTCTGTTCACCAACCTCATTCCTCACATCAACAATTATTGCAGATGAAGGCCTCCACACACAAAGACACTTCAGATGCTGGATATTGATTGAATAGGAGGTGAAAAGCTTGAGAGCACTGAGTGCTTCAACAAGATCCTGTCCCCTTCTTATAGAATCTGCAGACATTTAGTTTAGGGTGTGCAGCACTGCACCAAAATCTTGTTTGTTCATCTGTCTAAGGCTACTAAAAACAGATTTGCTAAAGATACTAGAAAGTCAATTATATATATTTGTCCCAAGTCTTCCAACCTATAAAATGCAGCTCCTAAAAATGAGCAAAAAACTAAAATGTTGTATCAATGAAAAAAAAGAGTTTATAACTCCATTTATAAAATTAGTCTTCAGTGTATAGATTTTAGCTCCATGCGCGCATGTATTGTATGGGTATTGATAAATTTTAATTATTTATAATTTAATAAGCTTAAATCCAAAGATGTTCAGTTCTTGGAATCTCAAATTAGACATTTTTAAACATTTTAATTCATAAGATTATCAAAAATTATATAGGGTGATTAAAAATTCATAATTGCTGAATATAAGATTAAAAATGACCCCAAAAAAATATGAATAAACTGTATTTGGCTGACATAACATTTTTAATTCCAGGTATACCATAGGTGAGAGTAGAAGATGGCAGCTTCAGGTTGCCAGTGGTAACATGATGATGCATCAGAGATGTGTGCAAGGTATGTGTGGGTGCATGAGCATCTCTTATTCTATTTTTCTATCTTAATCTGTGTTTGACATTTAATAATAAATGCAGTGTTTTCTTGCATCATTGCGTTTGGGCAGGTCACGTGGACAAGTATGATATAGACTAAAAGACACATTTCTAACACATTTTTTCATACATCTAAAAATGATATTTCCTCAGTCAGATCAGACAATTTGGTTTACAGACATTTGAAGTGAAAATTGACCCGCTGTCTCTGATCGTCATTTGAACGCACCACCACCTACACATGGTCACAGTTGTATTTTAAAAATGTATGGTTATTTAGTCTAAGCAGGCAGACCAGCCATGTGCGCCTCATTCATCGGAGCTCGTGCAGGGCAGCTGCACCTCCAGGCCACCAACGCCTTTTTTTGGCCAAACACGCACACAATTTTATTTTTCCGTGCTTCACGCCGCAGTCAGCCCAAAGCGTGCACACAATGCGCGGAGAACGAGGCGTGTCACGCTGTCACGGTTGCACCGATCGCCGGTTCCGATGAATCACGTTGAACAAAAAGGATGCGACGACCAAAGGATGCGACAGCGTGGCCGTGGGTCGTGATCTGCTCTACCCACCTTTTGTCCAGGCAGCAGATCCACTCGGCCGATGGAGACGAACTGGGGGACGGCTGCACCGCGACCATCTTCCCCGGCTGCATGTGGCTGTGCTGCTGCCGGAGGAGGATGCCCGGTTGTCGGTGGTCGTTAATGAACGAACCCCCTCCCCGCCCCTCCGCCTCACACGACTACAGGCTGCTGTCACCGCCTTCATCGTGCCATGCAGAGGCGCGCACCAGTGACTGCAGCTGCATGCAGACAGCGCAAACCCCAAGGGGGGAGATCTTGTCATTAGAATTACTTAGTAGTCTGTCAATGCCTGAAATAATAATTAATGCATTCTGACATATTCGGACTGTGTGATACAACCTCAATCATCCATTCTTGGATCAATAAGTTTCTCTGAAAGGATGAGACTACAGGTGGAGGTAGATTCTTACACCAGTTTCAACTATTAAAGGAGTCTGTGCTTCAACAAAGCACCTTAAAAAGGATGTAATGATTAATTGACTTAATCAATGTATCGTCTGATTGTACTCATATTTAATTTACACTTGAATTAATAGACTTTATTGTCATTGTGACATGAACATGCAAAACAAAAATTCCAGGAAGTGTCATTTTAGTCACATAAACTACCGTATATCTTCTAGGGGTGTGCACTGCCAAAATATCGATATTGCAATATATCACAATATTTAGTCCTGCAATTGATTCTCAATGAGTTTTCACCGAGTATAGATCTTTTATTTTTGGTTGAAAAGGCTGTAAAATGTTATATTTGTCATCCTTTTGTGAGACATTCCTTTGGAGGTAGATGGGGGTACGTATTGCAAGACTGGCTGTCGTGATCACCAATGTCCCTGGCAGCTACTTGAATGCTTCAATTTTTGTTCTGTTGTTTACATCAATTTTGCACTAAGTAGTGGCACTGCTGTTCATGTTTACTATTGTTAACACTGGATTTTACAGATAATTCCAATTCAATTGGTGTCAATGATTGTCAAAGACATAGTATTACTGATTTTTACAAGTGTCTGTTATTTGTTGCACAAAATAAGACACAAGTTTTTTGTTATGACTGTGTTCAAGGAAAAAAATAAATGGGGATATATATTCCAAAAAAATATGTGTTCTTCTATATAATGTAAGTAATTAGAGACGATTTTTGCCAATTATTGCAGTATCGTGATATCATTGATATTGTGAGCCAAGTATCGCGTATCGCATCGTATCATAAGGTACCCAGTGATTCCGAGCCCTAACATCTTCTAATAGTATACCGGGTGTTTATTGGAGTCAGGTGTCAATTACAGATCGACAACTATTGGAATATACACAAAAAATTAAGCAAAACAACAAAATCTTCATCTTGTTATTCATTCATCTTCTTAACTATTTTGTCCCTTTTGGGGTCATGGGGCTGCTGGAGCCTAACCCAGCTACTGATGGGCGAAGGCAGGGTTCACCCTGGACACGTCGCCAGTCTGTCGCAGGACCTCAATCACACATACATTCACACTCACATTCTCACCTAGGGGCAATTTAGAGTAACCAATTAACCTATGAAGCATGTTTTTGAACGGTTGGAGGAAGCCGGAGCCCCCGGAGAAAACCCACATGTGCACGGGGAGAACATGCAAACTCCACGCAGAAAGGTCCCCAGTTGGTGGTTTTGTTTCAGGTCCCCTAGCCAGGACTTGAACCAGGGTCTTCTTGCTGTAAGGTAAGACCGTTAACCACTGCACCACCATGACAAAATGTAATAATCAAATTAAGGCAAGTAAAACCATTCTTAAAACGAAAAGTTATACCCCCTATTAAAAACTGTACTTCATGCAAAGTCATAACTTTCAATCACAAAAGGCAGTCTTGATTTTCAGTCTGAGAAGATTACTAAATTCAAGACCCTAACAAATCCGACATGTAAGGTTTGCATTAGGAAGGAAGTGTCTCCTGTTCTGTTCCAAAAGGGTCTTAAACTCCCTAGATTTAACTTTCAGAACCCTCATCTTTGATTTAATGAATTGGCTTTTTATTTCTTTGCATTCTGGATATTGTTTATTGTTGGTCCTACAGTATAATGCAAAGGTCTGTACCACTTCAGTTGATGTATGACCCTCTGAGGTTTTCTCAGATAAAAGGGAAGGTTGCAGATAAAGACTTGGCCTATGGGTGACACCATTAAAGATGATGATAATATAAAACTCCCTTTCAGTCTGTCACAGCCACACAGTAAGAAATAACAGTGATGCAGAGGAAATAGGAGAAGGAAGAAGAGGCTGCATTCTATAGATCCAGTAAATAGTCTAGACCATTAGATTAAAACATAACAGATATGACAATTTAGCAGGAAAATGTGGAATCAATATACAGGCAGATGAAAAAGAATTGTGACACTAAAATAAGGACGTATAGACCTCGCTATGTGAAGCAAAGCAGGAAAAAATGATGCATGAGACTGAAGCAAAAATTTAAATGGGTACAAAATGTTACAATTTTAACCTTGAAGGACGCCTCATAATGAACAAATGAGCATTAGTTGAAATGGTTTTGTTTAAAGCGATTAGAAAGATGCAGCCTGTCGTCAGAGAGGATATAGTTTGTCTTTTGTTTTTGTGACAAAAAGCGGGAGGATAACTGAGAGGAGGGAGGATAAAGCCTAACAAGGCTTTGTCTGTGGTCACTCTGTGGTGACGGGTCACACAACAGAGGAGGACATGAAAGATTTGGAACATGATGAATGAGGCTGAAAAGGAAAACTACTGCAGAACCACACACAAAAAACAGCTTTCAGTTTTTTTTCTCTTCTGATCTGAAACTGACATCATATTTAATAAATCCACAACATCAGGTCAATTAACATTTTTGAAAGTGTGCCCGTTATGATACATGCTTGTGTACGCTCACAGCTGTCCCATCACATTTGCCTAAAATGCCACTTCAGTGCACAGAACTGTGAAACTGAAAGGGGGGCAGAGCATGTTTTCATCAGCTTCTTCAGATGATGTACGAGTTGTAGTCATAATAGATGAGCTAATGTCGGATTTTAAAAAAAGTTGATGAATCAGAATATTTAATTATTTTTCTTCTTTAGTTTTTTACAGAACAAAATATTTTTAAACATATCCAAGCATCATAAAAAGCAGTTTTTAAAAGTTACTCCAATTTTATCTCTATCCACATTTCATTACTATTCATTATGATGTTAAGATGCATGCAGTGCATCATCATAGACACAAAGTGGCAGTATGACTATAGATCACCATTTTAACTGCAACTACAGACGGTTTATGGCCCACATACAAGAAACTAAAAAAGGCAGTACATTTTAATTCTGGACAATCAAACCCAAATGTGGGTCAACTAAAGAGAATATGTGCAAAGAAAGCCATGTCGATGATCAAAAGTCTGATATATTTCCTGTGTGAGAGTAAAAAAAAGCATAAAAAAAGACTAGAATTTTAAAAATATCATTTTTTAAAATAGATTATAAAAGTATTTTATAGTTTAAAGGTAGAATGAACACTCGACCCTTGTCCTTATTTTTAGACACAGATAATAAATATCAAAATACAAAAGAAGGAGAATTTTGTCATATTGTTGCTGCTAGAAAAAATAAACAAACGTCTAGATATAAAGCCGTAATCTGGTAGAGAGATGATTGTAGTAAAAGGAAATAATAAAACAAATTCAATCAATAGTATATATTACAAATACCATTATTTTTTTGTTCCTTTATTTTGTATTCCTCTATCGAGGAAAAGGTCTACTGTAATATCTATCATTATTGTTTTATTGCCCAGCCCTAATTATATTACAGTACTGCTATTAAATCGTGATCTTATTAGCTTAATGCTAATTGTAGGTATTATAGTCAAATAATATATACATGTATTTAATAATCTAAACACAAAATCCCTTCTATTAGGATTAAATATAAAATATAATTTAACTAATATTCTACTTTAAAAAAACTGTAACAAAAACTCAATAGATACATTGGCCTATATTTCCTGCCCTATTGATTTCATTTTTACATATATTTGTCTTTAAAACTGTCATTAAAACCAAAAACATACACAATAGGTAAAGACAACTAGCTACAAAAAATATATTTTCAACTATTATTTTTGTTAATATATTTAGTGACCTCAAGTAAAAGTATTAGCAAAAATGAAAAACTGGATGTGTCCCCGTTGGCATCTGCAGTTATCTTATGCAAGAAACTGTCAGCCAGACGAAACATGTTTCTAGCACTGGTCATAAAAAAGCATGACAGCTGAATTGATAAATCGAGGGTTAGACAAAACGGTTCAGTAACTTATGATTTTATTGTTTTTAAGACATTTAAAAGGTGGACTTATTGTTTTGTTCTAATCACTGAATGGTGTAACTCAAGTGTGCTTCAGGTTACAAACTGGAAAATGGATAGTTCCCTTTAGATTGTTTTATGTGAGCATTAAAAAAAACATTTTTTCATTAACTACCGCAAATAATCAAGACCCTGACGCTACAAGTTAAAATTATAGTTTAGTTGTGGAAGTCATCTTTCTAACAATGTGTGTTGTATTTTTCAGGAAACTGAACAGTAACGACTGATTCATAGGCACTGGACACCCTTAAACAAAATCTTTTCAATGCAAAATGATAGACATATTTGACTTTAAACTTTTTATAGGCACTTTTAGTGATTTATGAACTCTGATTAGAGAATGTTGCAAAGGTTAGCAAAAGGTGAACAAGTTTATTGCTCAGGCTTGCGTCACCTGTAACTCAAGTAAAGGAAAAAAAAAATCCATGTGACTTACTAAAAAGCAGCTAAATTTGAAACGTATCTTGTCTTTTTTCCAAGTAATTTTCACCTTTCAGGTCAAGGGCAATTATCTGATTTTTTTGCATTAATTTGCCCTGTCTCACACACACCTTGCAGCGTTTACCCCATTAACTTCACTTTATGACCCACCTCAACGTCATTGCTTTCATTTCTAACTCTCCTTTAATTCACTATCTGCCTTTCCCCTCCCTTTCCTGGTTAGCCTCATTCAAGAGAAGGCTTTTGTGATTGGACAGTATTTATATCAAGTAGGTCCCAGTGCCACCTGGGACAATGGTCTCCAGTCAGATCCAGGTCAAAACAAGCAGAACCCATCTACGGATATGCGTGAATCAGTCCGATCCAGAGGGGTCTGGCTCCTCACAGGCAGGTAGACAGAGGTAGGCTGCTGCTTTGACTCACCCACGATCATCACACCACACAGGTGCAGAAACACGTGAAGCTACTGCATCTTTGCTAATGTTTGCTCTACTCACAGGTAGACCACTGGAGATCTGGCTGAGAGGAAAACAAGTAAATACTAATGCAAGATGCTCGATTAGACAAATATTGGCTGCTCTGGCTGGGGCTCAGGTAAAGGTAAGTGCGAGGGGGAAAATAAGCTGCACGCTTTGAAGTTATTAAGGATAGTGTGTCCTAGATTTGTGGCCAAAAAAGGAAACATTTGCGGGCACACATAAAAGCGAGGAAAATGGTGCACACCCTTCAATAACTGATAGACTGCAGTAAACGGAGAACTCAAGAGTTCTGCTTTTCTTATATTTGTAATGTTGATCTATAAGAATGTTTGTATCTGCTTTCAAAACATCTAGTTGTTTACTTTTATTTCACACCTAGGGCTGCCACAATTAGTCGACTAATCAACTACTAAAAGAGTCGACGACTAATTTAATAGTCGATTAGTCATTACTTTATAATATGGAGTCGGAGGGTTGTAAAGTTGAACGTTATAATGTCATTATGCTAGCTATTTGGACTAGTCTATCTTGGAGTTTAGCTAATATTTTAGCTATATGCTAGCTGTTTTGGCTAATTTAGGATTTTTTTCTTTTTTTGTCCATTTTGGAGTTTAGCTAATATTTTAGCTACATGCTAGCTGTTTTGGCTACCTTACGCTTTTTTTTTCTAAGCCTGTTTTGGACTTAGGCTAATATTTATACACTAGCCGTTTTAGCCAATATAGGCTTTTTTCAGTTTTTAGGCTATTTTGAAGTTTAGCTATTATTTAAGGTACATGCTAGCTGTTTTGGATAACCTAAGTTGGTTTTTTTTTTTCAGTTTACTAGGCTAATTTGGCATTTAGATAATATTCTTAGCTGCCTTTCAGCAACGTTTCCAGCTCTTAGATTCAGCGATTTCAGCTTCGCGTTTTTAGCTATCAATTTCAGCATCTTTACCCATCAACAATAGCATCTTCAGTGGCCAAATTCAGCTCACAGCACTCACACTAGCATTATCACAGTTAATGCTATAGATATGCTTTTTAGTTAGTTTAAAGCTAATGATGGTAAGATGTGCGTTTTACATCCAGTTTTGTGCATGACCCGATTAGTCGACTGATCGGAAAAAATAATCAGTGATTAGTTGACTATTTTAAAAAAATCGTTTTGGCAGCACTAGTTGCACCTATTGAAATAACCTGAATTCCCCACTAACACTTCAGACTAAAGAAGCTTCTAGATAGACCTTTTAAAGTCCAGCTGTCCTGAATAACTGAATCCTTATAACATGACCTGGATGTCTGGCAATCTTCAGTGAGTGGGTGTTAGTGTCATACGTTTTTAAATGTAGGCTAATTTGTTTTAGTCCTGGTACCCTCGCCACCACCGCAGTTTCACAGTTACCGGAGTAGTTTACACAGGATTACTCAGGGATAATCCATTTACTGTATTTAGAGACATGAGTCGCCATCTGTCTGTATTTATCTCAGCGAGAGACCCGTCATCGCCAACTGACAGCAAACAAACAAGCCCACTGTGCTGAGAGGAACCTACCAGAGTAAGAAAAGAACTGCCTTTCTCGTTTTTGACCTGGTTGTTCGCTGTTGGATTTGTTTTTCTTTTAAGCGTTAGCTTACGACCTTTAAACTGCGCGCGCGGTTCAGTAGAGACGCTTCTGATGCGTTCAGGTACCACCGTACAACGCACATTCCTACCTGCTTTGCGCTAGCTTTCAGCTACTGTCGCTGTTTTAGTAATGCGTCATAGTTTGGAAATTTTGTGAGGAAAATGTTATATTATCTGATTTTTCTAAATTCTTTATATCTAATTTTTATTTAATATATTTGAGTCTCATTTAGATTCAAAGTACTAGAAATATGATAGAAATTATTTTTGTTAATTTTTCCTTCGACGTGTCCCAAATTTCCAACTTTTCTGAAGGCACATTAAATATCACCTCACTAAGGAGCACAGACAGGTGAACAGGAAGCTTTATTGAAGACGCGCTTTTCGGTGAAATGGGTCTTTCACGGTGATGGGGGAGCACTCAGTAAGTTCAAATAGAGATTAAAATGTACAAATATTGAAAGAGAAGCAAGACTGGTGTTTTATAGTTTGAAGGAAGACCTGTGGAGTTTATCCGTGTTTGAATCTGAGTAATAATTGGAGGCAGGTGGTGTGTAACAAAAACATTGGAAAAGTTACATTTTATTTTTTTTAATTGTGCAAGCTCTCTATTATAATTTTTGTTTTTTCCTCTGGATTTTCTTTCACCGCAGATATGGAGATGTTTGACAGACTAATTGAATCTGACTGATGGAAATGAAGTTTTACATGAAGAGTTTGTCAACTGATGATTGCAGTGAACCATTAGGACAACAACTTCAAGGACATCTTGCCTTTTTGTCATTCAATTACACCAGCAAAACTAGGACTTAGAGTTCATCCAAAAAAACTTCTATCCTTTTTTCTTCTTACATTTTTTTCTTCAACTTTTTGAGTATTTTCTCACATTACCAGATGATGAGGACAGACCATAAAGGCCGGAGTGCCTCCCCCCACAGGATAACTTATAAATCCGACTTCCATGCTATCAAATGTTCATTTGACACGGGAAACATTCTACATGCGTCTTCGGCTGCTGCCCATCGCACTGCTGCACATCCAAACAAGCTGCTGTCTACCATGTCAGATCCCATCATGTCTCATGCCGGCACAGACAGCCGCAGCAGAGGCAGGATCCAAAGCACGAGGGGGACCAAAATCCGAGAAAACATCTTCCTTCAAATGGACAACCCGCAGTCAAGACAAGATCCGGTACTGAGTTCAGGCTCCACACCCCTCCTGCTTTTCCCAAAGCCCAACTCCCAATCTCAAACTTCCCCTGTTTTTGGATCCAGACGTTCAATCATCAGCTCTTCTTCTGTTTTGAGTTCTCTCACTTCTACCCAAGAAAAAAATCTGGAAAATAAACCCTCTAAATCAGAGGAAATATCAGACGTCGACAGAGCAGCTCTGGCTCAGAAGTTCTCTGTAACAAGAAAGTTGTTTGAGTCTAAAATGATGGAGGTTGGAGATAATGGAGTTCAGACTTCGAAACCTGGTATAATCAGAGGAAGCAATGGTGCTGCAGAATCAAAAGGAGAGATGGAACAGAAGCTGGCAACAAGTGACAAGATGAAGCACACAGAGGGAAATGGTTTAGATAAACCCAAACCCGTAAATCAGCTCATAAATACTGTGACTCTAGAACCTCATGCGGTGAAGTCTGTGTCAAAGGGCTCTAAATTTCCTGGAGTGCATGGACCTGATGAAGGACCCAACAAATCACCCTCCCATCATGACAAATGTGATGAAACCACAACATCACAAATGGAGGCAGAAAGGATGACTTTTAACCCCTTTGTGACTCCTGAGGAGACTCTGAGGGCAGAACGAGTCAGCATCAACAACGAATCATCCGAAAGTGAGGAAAATGAAGAGGAGAAAGTGTGGAATGAGAATAAACACTGGCTCAAAGGGGAGATGAGGGTGTCTGAGAGCCAAAATGAAGGAGACCGTGAGGAGGCCCTTATAGATGAAGTCTTTGAGGAGCCCGTTGTGGAGCTGTTTGAAAAAGAGGAAGACGAGCTGATTGTTTCCTCAGAAGATTGGCACTGGAAAAAAATGACTGAGGATGGTGAGGAGGGCAGAATAGACATGTGTCAGCAAGTGAACAAACAGAGGGAGGGTGAAAGGGAGGAGCTGAGCAGCAACTTGATTGCACAATATGAGGAGGAATCAACAGTGGAGAGAGACGTTGAGAAGAACAACATGGAGACAAAGTTAGAAGAAAGTGTTGAAGTGTTAGAGGAAGTCAGAAAAGAGGATACGGACGGTAGAGAAGAAGTTTCAAGGCAATCTCAAAGTTCTGAAGCAAAAGAAACATCCGAGGTGCTTGAAATGGAGATAACAAATGGGATCGGTAAAGGAGGAAGTGATGGAGCTGACGGTGTGACAGATGAAGAGGACCAAATGGTAATCTCTGGGATTGAGAATAAGGCCTTCGTATACGAACAAGACTCCCATGTGGAGATTTTAGGAGCAAAAGTGGAGCAGGAAGACTCTCCACACAGTGAAGATCAGTCGGAGGTGGAGTATGAGGAAATTCCTGGTATTCCTGAATTGGATGAGCAGGAGGATGAGGAGACATCTGACGATGTGAAGAGGAAGGTCAGGTTCTCTACTGCACCCATCAAGGTAGGGGTGTTTTCTGTGCTGTCTTTGTAGCGACAGCTCATTTGAGAAACCTTGCGTTTGTCAAGTTGTCTGTAAGGAAAGTCTTAGCCTGCAGTCATGTTTGTAGCATACTAGTGGAGGAAGAACGACAAGATGCTACATGTAACAGAAGACTGCTGCCTACAAGCAGCCACACAGGAAAAAACCTTCTGGTTTGTTAATAAAATAAAAACCTTTTCAGTTTCGGTATAGTAGCACTAATGTCACATTATGCGTGGGGAAACTTGTGATTTTTAGCAGCAGTTCTCCTTCTGCCGTATGCTCCTCGTAAGACTTTACACTTGGATTATGACGTCTCGCACTTTCCTTGACACACTTCCAGTGTGTTGAAGCTGCAGATGGTTCTTTTTGCAATTTGCTAATTTATTTGATGCGTGCATAAATTAGTATTTTCTACATACTTTTATTTCAGGTGTTCAGCACCTTTTCTAATGCGGAGTACGACCGGAACAACGAGGACATCGACCCAGTGTCGGCTTCAGCTGAGTTTGAGCTGGAAAAGAGGGTAGACAGGATGGATGTTTTCCCAGTAGAGATCCAGAAAGGTATTGGTTTTTATTTCCATTTGTCTTCATTTTAAGATCCAAATGTCTGTCAGCTGTTGTTCAAAAGGGAACTTTTTGCACCTACTGTAGGTGAGGATGGACTGGGCATCAGTATAATAGGAATGGGTGTGGGAGCAGACCAGGGGCTGGAGAAATTAGGAATCTTCGTAAAGACGGTTACTGAAGGCGGAGCAACACATAAAGATGGACGGTAAGTGTCCAGATCCTTTTTTTATTTTTATTCATTTAGAAAAATATGTATTTTTAATATATTTGTGTGTAAACATGTTAGGATCCAGGTGAACGATCAGATAGTGGAGGTTGACGGCAGGAGTTTGGTTGGAGTGTCTCAGCTATTTGCAGCAACGGTCCTCAAGAACACGTCAGGCCTTGTTAAGTATGTCCCAGCATTCAACACATTGTCTATTTGTTATCATGATCTCTTGAGCCACTTCAGTACAGTAGATTCTTGCATTCTTAAGAGCAAATTTACCATGACAGTCATGTTTTGGTGTCATCTTTGGAATGTGAGTTGAAAGAAAAATGTCGATTTGAGGATGATACAATGAGCTTAAGTTATTTAAAGACAAAACAGTGGTGGTGAGGTGAATAAAATGTTTGATGGTGAGGATAACACAGTCTGTGGGGATGTGTCATTTCCGCTTCCAGCTGTAGTTTGTGTGTTCGCCTGCAGGTTTTTAATCGGCCGAGAGAAGGATGGCGTGGAAAGTGAGGTGGCACGACTAATCAACGAAAGCTTGGAAATGGATAAAACAAAAAGCAAAAATGTAAATTTTATCAAAAATGGGCAGAGTAACTCCCAAATGATTTTTTAAGCCTAAAAAGTAACATTTGCATAATTATTTTTGTATTTTGAAGAGGGAAAGCAAAAGTAGTGGAGATGAAGTCAGTGATGCTATGACAGAGAGGAGTTCTGTTGAGGAAGAAGAGGATGAAGAGGAGGAAGATGATGTGGAGGAGGAGGAGGAGAATGTGTCCCTTTTGTCCAGTCTTGACAACGACCAGCTCTGTCTGAAATACCAGCAGGTAACCTCCAGAAGTTTTTAGGTTTAAAGTAACAAACATTTTTAAGAGGACATATTTTCTCTTCTCAGTAATCTATCTGCCTCTTAGCAGCTAAAAGCAGTTCAAATACTCTAGAAAAAATGTTTAAAAATAGTATGGTTTTAAATTCTTTTTTTATTCAGTGTTTGATTCTCTTTTTCGATTGTCTGCAGCTTCAGGCAAAAATGCGACGCATTACAGCCCAGCTTCACTGTGCCAAAGAAAAGGTAGGTCATGAAATCGAGATTGAAAACTTGCACGCAGGTAATAATTGTACTCAGTGTCACTCTCTACAATTGTGCCCACATTGGGAAACCAGCCTGACCCATTTAACTGTGTATAAGATGGCTCTAGCTTGATGTGGAGTTAACTGAATACAGGCTTCTGTCCAACTCTCTGTGCCAAACCTGCTTTTCTTTCCCTGCTTTCAAGCAATCACTACTAAGAAATAATTGAGTTGATAAAAATGAGAATATTTTCTAAATCTGGAAAAACTCTATTTCTTATTTGTTTCATTTTAAATTTGCTGAATTTGAAAACAAAATCAAATTTTTCATCCATAAATGCAGATTTTCATTTATTTCAGTTGATAATGAAAACAATGCAAACTGTATTTGTTCCAGATAAGAGCATGGGAGGAGCAGGAAGCCAGCTGGGTAAGAGAGAAAGCTGAGCTGCAGCAAAAAGTTGAGGAAGAAGAGGAGAAAGCCGAGAAACTAGAGAAGTATGCTGGCAGAAATTCATTTTTTTTTATTTTAATTATTATTTAATTTTAAAGCAATCTTTAGGCTGAAACGGTTGTATCTACAGAAGAAGAAAACTTCAGCTTAACGCCAACCTACTTTAATTATCAGATACTGGCAAGAGGCTCAGACTCTCTGCAGAGTCGTGAGTCAGCGGCTCGCTGATGCACAGAACCAAAATGAGAGTCTGGAGGTCAAATACAACAAAGCCAAAAGACTGGTCAGAGAGTACCAGAGCAGGTAACTATGAAGTCTGAATGGACAAAATGAAATATAGATTCTGTTTTTTTGTCATTAGACACAGTTTTGCCCATGTTAGAGTTCTGAATTGTGTTATGCAGAGAAGAGGAGGTGGAACAAACACTTACAGATTTGAGGAGAGAAATGGAAGACCGGGAAAAGCAACACAGAGAAACCATTGAAAGACTGCAAATGCAGGTAAAAAGGAGATTATTTTTAAAGTCTAGAGTGATTTGTTTTAATGAGGTCTCCCATGTATCCATCCTAATTACTTCCAATGGTTTATCACAGCTGGGACATTCAGAAAGAACAGAGCCTGATCCACAAATGAAGAACGAATCTGTGGAGTCTTCAGCCACAGGTAAGCATCTGGATAAAGACGAAAAAAGAACAACAAAGTTTTTTTTATTTTAGCTAAAAACTGCATCGTCATAATTAAAAGAGCACTGGGTACACTTTTAAAATGGATGAAAAGATGATCGCAGTGGGGTTTTTAAAGCCAACAGAGTATTGCGGTGGTTGTACTACTAAAACAACCTGCAGAAGATCTTCTGGAACACATGTGAGTTGGTTGCTACAACCCATAAAAGTGAGGTTAAAGAGTTTCTGCAGTCTGGAGGGAACCTACACAGTTCCTCTGAGGCAGGGATGTAGGCCAGACTCTTCCACAGTCCCAAAGGGAATCAGAGGATTGGAATTGAGCTGCAGCTGAATTACTCTTTAATTCTACTGATCCATCATAGACCTAGCCTATATTACTGCTTTTTTTTCAAGCAGCGAGTCCACAGGAGGGCTACTTCATTCAGGATAAGCCCCACTACCCCATGGGAGGATAGCCAGCCACCTGCTGCTTGTCGAGGAGCCCTTCCTCCAGGCTTGGCTCCAAAGTTTGGCCCCAGTAACCCTTATTAAGCAGGGGAATAGAGGAAAACAGAATTTTATAGCTTTTATCTTTAAACTTTGGGGTTTTTCTAACAGCTACTGGTCTGACCATTCCATTCAACCAAGGATGTAGCAAGTCACATTTATTATCAGTAGTGTTATTATACTGTAAAAACAAATAAATAGAGACTTGATCTTAAAAACTGATTAAATCTCATTAATCTTCAAATGAAAACATGCTTGACTGATTAAAGTCTCTTTTTTTTTTTTTATCTATCTGGTATGGTAGACTGGTATGTTCCACTTCCTAATACGGATCGTTTGGACTCCAGCGCACACATAGCCAGGGCCCAGCTAGCCCAGAAGTCTAAGCGCCATCCACCGTCACGAGACAAGCTTCGAGAGAGTTTCAAGAAGCAGGTTAGAAACTGTTGATTAATCTTAAACTCAAGTATATATTGCTCGACTCATTTCCATTCTGTTGCAGGAGGAAGGTGTCACAAAACCAGAGGAGAACCAATCCCTGCCTTCTTCTACAACGGTCCAAAGCAGCCGGACTGAACCGTCTAATGCTAATTCGCTCTCAACAGCCGGTCCTCAGCCTCCCACCAGCTCTCTGTCAACTCCTCCTATTCTCATCTCAGACACAGAAACGCCTTCTCCATGTAAATCCTCGACCTCTAAAAAATCAAAGAGGAAGTTTCCAGACTTTAGGTGAATGAGTTTACTTTTTATTGTTTTTCTTTAAGTTAATTTGAACCGGAGTCTGAGAAAAGTTTGTAAGTTGTATTTCTTATGTCTGATTATTGTAATATTTCTGTTTTTTAGTGGCTTTCGCAAGTCTCTCAGCAGGCGGACAAGTGAAAAAAACAACAGATCTGCAAACAGTAGGTAAGAAAATGTCTTGAGGGTTTAAAACCAAATGTGAAGTTATTGGTACACCTTTAAGTTTTCATTTTAAGTTCAAGATCATGGTTGTAGCAGTTCACTGTGTCTAGGGAACTATAAAACCACAAACTATTAAGAAATGTTTACTCGTAACATTTCATCTCCACCCATCATATTCCAGCTGCTTTATGAAGCTGTAAAGAAGAAAAGTCTTTTGTCCCGACTCCCTGTTGTTTCTAACCAAAGCTTGTCTCTTAATTTCTATTAATTTCCATAATGATGATTTTTGCCTTTTGCAAACTAAGTTGTGATGTATAAATAAATAAATTGAAAGTTGCAGAGCTGTTCCACTTTGGGTTCACCTCCTAAAAGAAGGAAATGGGGGAAAAAAATCTAAATTGAGTTTTTTCAAACGCACAAACAAAATGGTTTTGTGCATTCATATACACAGCAAGACCGTGGAACAGAACCATTTTATACGTAAAGCAATGTGCAAACGCAAAAAGTTTAGGAACAAAAATAGATCATTGATAGATATGTACATATACAGAACATAAACTGAGAAATATATGCACATATTTATGAATATAAATTTAAAACGTGTGGATGTACTTTGGTGTGTTGGTGAATAAGATTTAAGTAAAACCAAAAGTGTTTAAGCATGAAAAATGTGTGTGTGTATGTTTTCCTGTTTTTGTATATTCATCGACAGTGGTTAGCACTCTTGTTAACACTCAAATAAAATCTAAACATCCAAATCAAGAATTTTCTTTTCAAATCTGAACAGATGCTTTTGGTGTATCTTTAAAGCCTGAAAAGGATTTAATGAGAGTTATCAAGATCAGGAGACTCAGCAAAAATCTCATTTTCACATGAAACTTTTTATGAGAGATCATTTAAATAACATTTTCTTGAAATGTGTCCCGCCAGGGGATCCTGTGGTGACTTGGTGGACGAGCCAGCTGAAGTTTCTCCGTCTGGCTCGGTGAACTCCGTCCCTTCCTGCCTTCGACTTCCCTGGTTTGGAGAAAGGGGAAGAGAGAAAGCCGGAGAAAGGGAGAACATCAGGGAGAGGTTACGGTCCGTTTCCAGCAGCAGTTTGCCTTACCTGACAACCACAGGTAGAAGAGATCAGGTAAGAGATTAACAGGCCAGCAAGATTTTAGCAGGATTTCTTCTTCTTCTTGGGCTCCTTAAGTTTGATTTGTAAAGACGGTGAATTATGGGATAGCTGGTGTGAAATCATCAGGCAGCCCACAAGTGCTTCTGTTGGTTCCAGACTATTGGTTCTCCTGTGGGCAGCTCCAGCATGGTGGGTCATGTCTCTGATTACTCCCTCTCTGGAAACTCTCATACTTGCACCTTTTCCTCCTCTGAGGTGAGCCTGTCCTTCTATTCCTGCCTTCTGTGTCTGGTTCTTCTGTCCTCGTGGAGTGCCGTCTGGTCCCAGGTGCACACTCGGCTTTAGTTAACAGCTCTCTCTTTTTATAACTCCTTCTCTTTTGCCGGAGCAGACTTTAGATGACTGTCCTGTTCCGAATAATAACAACAACCAGTGGCAGACGAGACCGGTGTCGGAGTGGAACAACCAGCAGGTCTCCCTGTGGCTCATTGCCATGAACATGGATCAGTACACAGCTGAGTTCGCTGCAAAAGGCTTGGATGGAACGCAGCTGCTGAACTTGGACAGTCAAAAGCTTAAGGTAAGTCAAGTATTTTGGGAAACGAAATTATGACAGACTTAAACTTTTAAGTGTTGTTTCAATTCAGAAAAATAATCCCTCTTCATCAATTGTATCCTTTAAAGATCCACTCCAATGACAATCGGGTTTTTTAAAAGGCTCTTGCAGGATTTTTGTCATTAAAAGAGGTCATACCTAAAATAATTAAGATTAAAATGTCGTTTTTTTTAGTATTTTTTTTATTCAAAACATGATGAATCAGGAGCAGAAAAAAACGTGTTTTGAAAAAGCTCAGGTTTGTGACTCGACTGCCATGGCTGCCAAAGTCTCCGTGCTCTGCTCCTCCTTCTTTTAGCTTAAAACTGCATAATCATAATCAAAAGACCACTGGAAACTGTTTTACAATTGAAAAAAATTAGTTGGAGTGGATCTTCAAATTATTGAAAATTCCATTGGTGTATATAAAACTGCCCCGCCCCTTCAAAACTTTGTCCTCACATGAAAAAAGTTTAGGGCAAAAATCTCTCACTCAAAAATCTTGTTGTTTTTTTTTTTTGCAACTTTTGAGGTGCAAAAGTAAAACTAATTTCAATTTATCCTTGTTTTTCTTTTGGACGCCATGGATGAACTGGGTCTCTAACAGCTTGGATTATTCACACGGAAAATCTTATATCCTGTGAAGTTAATTTTGTCTAAAGGTGTAGAAAGCAAAATAAACTTGCAGAATTTTAGTTATGACTAGTTTTTCTATAACCTCTTAGATAAATACCTTTTTTTAAACAATTATACTTTTAAACTCAGATTATGTCAAATAAAGCCACTTGGATGATCTTTAATAAAAGCTTTTTTTTCTACTTTGTTCTTCATAATCTTGTCATCTTTTGATGTAATTAGTTTCAATGTTTTAGTGAGAAGTCAAACTATTAAACCAAAGCGACACGTTCTGGATTGTTCTCTCATGCTTCTATTTCATTTCAGGCTCTCGGTGTTTCCAGTCAAAGCGACCGGTCTATCATCAAGAGGAAGCTGAAGGACATAAAGAGAAGAGAGGAGAAAGAGCAGAGGAAAGAGGAGAAAAAGCTAAAGGAGGGTGAAGGAAAGGTAATGGGTATAAAGGAGGAGGAGAAGTCTGTAAAAAGCATCGGACGCAGCGGCCAAACTGTTCGAACTGAATCCCTTTTATAGTTGACTGGCTGAAGGAAGATGCACCACCAGCATAAGAGAATAGTTAAACGTCCGACAAACCTGTTTGTGATAAACAAAGCAAATCAAATGAAATCTCTATTTCTCTCCACTGGTGAAGAATAATGGCTAAGTCGTGTTCAAACCAGTTATTCCAGCACCAAAGTTCATAGGAATTCTATGTATTCTTAAAGTGTAAGGACTGTCTCACAGTGCTTTTTTAATTATGAACCATCTTTAGAATGATTTTATTATTTAAAGTTGTCCAGATTCTTGCATATATGTATTTGTTGTAAGGTTTTTTTTATGTGTTAATAAATAAAACTCAAAACTTTCTCCTGTGCCTTAAACTTGTATTCCCATGAAACTGGAAAAATATTTAAGAAACTCCTCATACAGCTGGGATCAAACAATGACTTTTGCTTTATATTTACAACATAAGTCAATGATACGGAAGCCGAAAACGGCCTGCCTTACTTTTTTTTTTTTTTTTTGGATCGTTTTCTCGTGATAACGAGGTAACTAATAATGAAGAAGGAAGAGTCCCACACTCCCTTTCCGCACGGAGAAGAAAAAACTTCAGCTTTAAGTCTATTTATTTTGTGGTTAACAAGAAAAACAGGACACTCAAGAAAAGTTGTTTTTAGTCTATTTTCTTTTAATATTTTATTAGTGGGTCTACACTCCTCAAACGCCTTCAATCCGTCTTATCCATCAGCCCTCATCCCTTATTTCCCACAGATCACAGCGCAGCCAAGAATCTCCGCATGATATGTTCAATGAACTCCGGACATTAGCAGACCAAAAGAGCTACTCAGCCCAACTCAATCCGCTACTATGGTTTTGTTATTTTTATGTAACCTCGGGGAAACAAAGCAGTTTTTCAGAAAAAAATTCGACACTACTTAATTAATTGATTATACATGGATCATTGCTGATATTCAACGTTCTCTCTGATAAACTGCTTTGTTTTGCTGCTTATGTCCGGATCTCAGTGAACGCACCATGCAGACACGCTCTGCAGCTCACTGTCTATCGATGTTTGTTCGGAGTTTTGGGGGAATCTAAGGGGATCGGGTGAAGTCTCCGTGTCTCTGAGAGATGGAGGGAGACGCTTCATTCTCCGTTCTTGATTATCTCGTTATAACGAGAAAACAAACTTTGTTTTCTCGTGATAACGATATATTATCTCGTTATCATGAGAAAACAATCAAAAAAAAAAAGTAAGGCAGGCCGTTTTCGGCTTCCGTACAATGACCTGTAGATGACGACATATACAAACTGAGGCACAAAGTGCAGAGATTATTAAGGCACATCAAAAAAATAAAAACAGTGGGGAAAACTTTCAGATAAATCACCAGTGTATACGTTGCACGTCTTTGGCCTTTTTAAGGGCGAGTAACAAAAAAATATTCCTTACAAGAATAAATAGAAACAATTCAGAACATTCAAATGTACAAAACAGTTTGACCTGCCAAGCCCCTCATCAGCACTGAAATCTTCTAACAAGCTGCAGCTGCTTTAGTGATAGTTTAGCAGGAGTGTCTCCCCCGCAGCCCCATTAGAAGAGAAGAAGGTCATGTAGTTTGTAGTAAAAAAAATCCAAATTTGTTCTCAAGTGCTTCAAAGAAAAAAAAAAAGCAAAGGAGGTGGTTCATCAATGAGCAAAAGTAACTACAGGCAGTCAGATTTCATTGGCTGTTAAGAATAGTGTCCGTTGTCATGCCAGGTTGTCATCCATGGCTTCCTTTCCAGGTTTCCCCAGTTAGCGTTTCCAGGACTCCTCCCCCTCTCCTCTCGTCTGATCCGGATAGCATTATAACTGGGGACCTGGTCTTCATATTTGGCACGTTCAAAAAACCCACACTAGAAAAGGGAAAAAAAATTACACATGAATTCTTCAAAATATTAAAAAAAAAAAGGAAATAAAGAAGCTAAAGTGTGACGGATCCACTGAAAGCCGATAGCCATCTGTGCACCTTCTTAAAGAAAGAGCAAGAACTTTACAACTGCATCCAGAGTAGCAACAAATAAGAGGAAGATGAGATGCAAATCACCAGCAGAGGTATTCCACACAGCAATAAGTGATGCATTTCTCTTTTTTTTGTGTCACAGAGCAAGAAACACCCAGAGCTTGTCCCAGACCAAAGAACAACCCTTTAAAGTCCCACTCCAATCGTCTTTTAATCTATTTTAAAAGAGTGATTACGAATATGCAGTTTTTAGCCAAAAATCAAATAATTTGTCATTTTCTAAGAGCAGAGCAGCAGTTATTCATTAGAAATTCACCTCTTGAGTTATAAGCCTGACCACATTTCCCATAATCCATCTGTTTACACGCTATCCTGCTAGCAACCCTACCCTAGCATTAACGGTGCAACAAAAATGGCGAGTAATATCAGAGCTATATAGTCAGGCAACGTCAGCTTGGATGAGGAAAAACGAAGACGTACATGGATCTAGTCGTCTCCAAGTGGAGCTCAGCAAAGAGCGCAGCAATTGCAGCACTGCTACAAGCGTATTCCAACACCTTTTTTCATCTGCTCCTGTTTCACAATGCTTTGAATAAAGAAATACTCTGAAATGTAATTTTAAGCTTAATTTTTCTTTACATACGTCCTCATCGTGAGAAAAATACTACAAGAACGTGTTCATTTTCATTGGAGTGGTTCTTTAAAGATGAGCAAGAGAAAGGAAGTTCCATTCACAGGGGACCGGCTCATTTTACCCTCTTGTCTTTTTTTATGCATTTGCAGTCAGCTTCTCTTTTTCTGATGGGTCCTTTGTGTTCTTTTTCCCAAAGAGTCCAGACTGAGAAGAGGCAAATAATTAGAAAACGTGTGTGACCAGGAAGCTGGCCTGGAAGCTTGAAATTCAGTTATTTAAAAAAAAAAAAAAAATTTCAGCAAATATGCATTTTTTTTTTAATTTGCAATCTTTTTGTAACAATCCTACCTTCCAGAGAAGGAAAATCAACAAAGCCAACAGCAGGAGCCCTAACAGGACAGACAGCACGATGATCCACCATGGCACTCCACCAAAAGTTGAGCTAGCTACAGGTCTCTCAGGAAAAACAGTCAGTGCCACCTGCAGATTACAACAGCAAATTAATATTTCCTCTTTCAAATATTCTCCTATTATAAATATTTTTATATTTTTACCCCATTAAATGTAATTTCCCACAAGCGCTCATGATGTACAAACAATTATATCTCTGTTAAAACATGAAAACTCATAGATTGTTGATATTTTCATCAGATAAATGCAGCTCAGGTTCCGTTTTTTTTTTTTTTTTAAATCGAGTTTGAAAAAACTGTTACTTTCCTGGTTTTAAAAGATTCAGTGATGTCACACCGACATGAACGTGATGACTAATAGAATCTATGTGTGAAATTTACAACCTGCATGAACCCAAAACACTGTCAAAGATGATCATAACTATAGAAAAACAGAACTTCTGTGGACTAACAATACACTATTTGTAGGAAAATCACACCAAAAAATCTGAACCTCACCCTCAACAATAACAACATTCCGAGTAGAGATCATTTCTAAGAGTCAGACGGCTCGTTCTTGATGTCAAAAGCATTTCTGGCATGACCCACATGAAAAGACGTGAATGGCTTTGAAATGCTCATGATCTGAAAAATGTTGAACAGTGCGAATGCTTCCACCTTTATGACCTTCAAAGGAACTGGATCGCCAAATTCAAAAACATTCAACTCAACTCTAGTATTTCCATAAAAATACACCAATACATCGTGTTATATTTAAAAGGGGAAGTAAAAAGATGTACAGGATGGAAATGAATTGTCTATTTAAAGAACAAATCTAAAAGACTTTCAAAGTAAAAGCAGCTGAAGCTAAAGTAACTAAAGATATAAAGGAAGATTTTGGGTAAATAATTCCTGGAAAGGATATTTCAAACCATTTTTGTTTCTGTTTTACTGGTTTGTTTGATGACATTTGGACTAATAAAATATTGGACTGTGTTCAACAAAATAGTAGCAGCTTTTAAAGAAATGTTTAAGTTAATTATTCTTAAAAAATGTGTTGCTGTGTGTGTTTGAGCAGTTATATATCTATAAGTTAGATAAGAAATTGTTTTTTCCATCTCATAAATATTTTATTTTAGATTTAATCACCTGTTTTTCAGCGTCCTGGAGCACCGTGTTCTTGCTTGTGCTGTCAACACGAAGGTGGGCCGTTAAAATGACCTCCACAAAACGAAAGTCTGAGTAATCCTGTTTAAATAAAGAGAAAATGAAATCATTGCTCAATTTATACAATAACAATGCAAAGATTCAAAATTGAGAAATTAAATGTATTTCTAAACACAGAACACAAAATTAGAGATCCAAACTTTTATTTCAAAGTACTTGGAGAGAAAGGGGAAAAACTGTTACCTCCAGGAAAGTAGCGTTCCAAAGGCGTGAGCTGAAATTGATGATTGCATTACCATCCAAGCCCCCCAGGGGGCACTTTATCTTCACACATTTTGCACCTTTATTACAGGACTGTCAAAGACCAAGAGTGAAATGTTATTCACACTTATTTTTACTGATCAGAAGTCACATCAATCCACATGAATATAACACAAGAAACTGGATTGACTGTGTTACCAGAGTTGTGATTTTCTTAGTGTCTCTTAAACGGGACAGGATGCCTTCAGTGGCACTTTTGGTTTTTGCTGCTGCTCTTCCCATACTGGTTGTTTCAGATTTCTGGGATAAAAATACATTTTTAAGTCAAATCATGTGCTAAATTTAAAATCTTAATAAGATAAAACTGCATAAAATAATAGAAAAACGTTTTTGTTTTTTTCTTTTGACTCACTTTCTTAAGAGGGTTGATCTCTTCTGAGGGAGTGCACTTCATCTGATTCACTCCTGTGGAGCTGATCTTCATCAGGTACAGTAACCACTTTCCTTGCTCCGTTTCCTTTGGCCAGTCAACCTCAAGCGTGGCAGTGGCAAAATCTGTTAAGCGCTTTCCCAGGTTGATAATCTGGCAAAAGAAATTGATCATCTTTCTCATCCAAACATGGTTTGTGGGCTTGAAAAGATTAGCTGATTTCCTGCACTCACTTGGAACTGATGAGTGATGGCGCTGCCGATGTCGCTCTCAGAGATCATGGCCGCCTCACCTTGAACTTCTCCTGCATAGTGGACCTGTGATGGACTGGCTTGACTAGAACAAAAACATAGAACTTGAATTGCGTGTGTTTTTCTCTCATGGTTGTGTTTCTATATACATGTGTGCATTTTTTTTACCCCAATAAAGACAGCTGCAGCATGACAGCCACCTTTGCCATTGCTTTGACAATTGGTTTTGACTGCTTACTTGTCCTGCAGGATAAAATGCACTGACAAGTTAACTTCAAATACTCCACAGACATTACTTGCTTAAGTGTTTTCTGCATTTTTCAACATAAACTTACGTATTTAGCATGAGTTTAATCTCCACTTCAGATACGTTGAAAGAGATGCCAGCTATGCTGAAAAAAATGTAGAATTTTGTCTGAAGAAAAAAAAAAAAACATATTTGGGTTAGAAAAATGATAGTTGCATAAATATTAAAACATGTTTAAATGCTCACCCTGATCATCCTATTTAGAAAGCATTCCTGGTGGTCTTTTAATAATGACGATGCAGTTTTTAACTTAAACTAAAAAACCTGTTGTTTTCAAGGACATAGTTTCTGCAGAATGGGAGGAGTTCATTAGAAATGTGCCTCAGTTGTTTCCCCTCCCCATTGTAGAGTGGAGCAGTGAACTTGTGGCCCATCTAGTGTATTTTCTATGTCTCAAATAAGCTCTTTTTCAAATTGCTGGGTTTTTTTCTGTTCCTGATTTAAAGAGATACTCAGAAATGCCAATTTTGAGCTTAATTTTCTTTCTATCTGTCATCCATTATCAGAAAAATGCCACAAGAGCATGTTAAAAACACAAAAAATACAGTTTTAATTGGAGGTTTTTTAAGTTATCCATCTGATTTTCTCACCTCTGCATTACCCATGAAGGGGTTCCCTAATTCACAGTCGGCCCGAGAACCCTCCTTATTGGATACACAGGTGACAGGACTTTCCTGAAATCAACAAAATGACCCAGTCAGAAGCAGAAGTTCATACTTTATAGAACTGTCAGTGAGAAAGACTAACTTTAGATGCAACTCGATAGGTCGAGTAGGTCAGGGAGCTGGGAAAGATGGCAGTCAAGGAGGCCTCGTGCGCATCGTCTCCCTTTTGATTGGTCACCGTCACTTCCAGAGCGACGTCCTTTTGATTACTCAGTGAGATCACTGGAAGTTTATCCTCCCTTCAGACAAATGAGAGGTATGAACCTGCACATCTCTGCTTGTGTGGCTGCTGTTCTCAGTGCGAATGAAAACACGATTCTTCAGCTTACTGTTCTAATTCAGTGAAATCATCTTCCGTAGTTGACCTGTAGCCAAAGAGATAATTCATCTTCAGGTTGCTCTCACACTCCTTGTCCTGACCACAGCCCTCCTTTAGGAACTCAACCTTTAAAAAAAAGAATAATGAAATTATTGTGAAATTGAAGTCCATTAATCGAGAACGATTCATGTCTCGTACTATTGCTCTAGTTGGTTTGATTTCATCCAGCACAGGTGTCAGAGTAGTAGAGGAGCTCTGTCGTCTTCTGCGTTTAGCGTCCTGCTGGATCCTCACAGACACATCCACAGGAATCCCTTGTAGTTTATCTCGAATGTTTTCCTAAAAGGCATCAAAGTTATTCTAAGCCCATAATATTTTTTTTCGCAAATGATGCAGGAATCATAA
This sequence comes from Oryzias melastigma, assembly GCF_002922805.2. Lineage (NCBI taxonomy): Eukaryota > Metazoa > Chordata > Actinopteri > Beloniformes > Adrianichthyidae > Oryzias > Oryzias melastigma. The sequence goes on from NC_050528.1 coordinate 18,952,994, forward strand.
CGAACCTGTATAGCAAGTTTCTGGGTAATGCACTCTTTCTGTCCTTGTCTGTTCATGCTGATGGTACCCGTGGACTGAGAGCTACTTTCAAACTCAGAGGAATGTGTGAAAGTTGCTCTGGGTTTAAGGCCTTTCTTCTTGAGGTCAGCGTCTGCCTCAAGAGTGTACGACACAGCTGGACAAAAAAAAAAACACACAGTAAAGGAGAAAGAAGCCACTGAGAAGAAAGGCCACTCTTACATACCGGTTTATTCATTAGCAAAGATAATGTTTAACAATGCAACTTAAGTGCAAACTAGAAAAGTTGCATTACCTGCAATAATGCAAGTGTGAATGCTTTTTGCTAGAAAATGCTGAAACAATTTACTCAATTTGCTGAAGAGATTTGCTGAAAATGCAAAAGCTATTTGCAAAATAAGAAATTTGCTAAAAGACTTAAAATTTCGCTAAAGAACTATGAAAAAGCTGAGGTTGTTCTAAATTTCTGAAAAATTGTTAGCAAATTTGCTTAAAAATTCTCCATACACGCCAATTTAGCAAAAACATGTAGTGTGTTGCTGAAATATGAGCTTAACTCTAAATTAGCCCAAAAAACCATAGTTGATACCAAATTAGCCTAAAAAGCTAGCGCATTGCTAAAAAACAAGTACATTGCTAAAATACTAGCTCAACTCCAAAATAGCCTAAAAATTCTCATCAAAATTAGTAAAAAAATGTTAGCCTGTTGCTAAAATATTATTTAAACTCAAAATTAAAAAAACCTTAGTAGATAACAAATTATCCAAACAACGTCAGCATTTTTGCTAAAATTTTAGATAGAATTAGAATAAAAAACCTCAATAGATGCCAAATTATCAAAACGAGCTAGCATAATGCTAATATAATAGCTCATTGCCAAATTATTAAGAAAAAATACTGTTAACAATGGTTTCATACGGCACAACGTTTTTGAAGAATTTGAAAAATGTCAATTTACACCCTATGGGGCATATTTTGCTCAGTATTTCAAAATATGAACTTTTATCAGTGGCGGGCCCTCAGGGCCTGCAAGGCCTTCTCTGCTGGCCTAAAAATATCTGAATCACAGACTGATATTAATTATTATTTATTTCATGAATACGTATTCTATAATTCCAAATGCTCTGTCTTCGTCCTTTCATTGCTGTCTCCCTGGTTGTGCTGCTTCCAGATGTGTATTTTCCTATTTAAGCATTAACCAATCACATTGCAGCACCATTTGTTGCGAAATCTGCCCGGAGGCCTTCACAATCAGTTCAGCGGGCCCTGTAGCATAAAATAATTGTCGACCAAACTGTTGCTTCAACCAATCAAATTTGAAGTAAGCGACACCAAGGCCCTCTAGCAGGCGCACGGAAACATCAGCATTTTCACGCGCTTTGATTGGATAGTCAGAGTGTGTACTAGGCAGAGCTACCAAACTGCATCTGTAGCGACTCAGCGAGCTGCACAAGCACATATATCGAGTGGATTTAATAGCTTTACTGCCAAAGCCATTTTCCAGACGGACTTTTCAAGAAAAGCTGGACATTGTTAAGCAAAGTCGGGCAATTCTGAAGCTAGCAAGCCTGTCACAACCGGGAGAAGGATTTGAACGTCACTTTCAGTCCTAACTACAAGCGGTACCTTCATTTTGGGGGCGCGGTGAAAGCGCTGGATCAACAAACAGAGGAAAGTCATCACGGAGAGTGACACAGATTTACACTTCCACCTGTCCACTAATTACGTGTTTGGTGGACAAAACAACCTGATCAGTGCGATTGGAGGAGATCAGGAGGAAAGTTATTAAAGCCCTGTTTGTGTCTGTTATGGTGGATGAGACGACAGACGCGAGGACCGCAGCGCAGCTCGCTCTGGTTCTGGGTTATGTGACGGACACAGGTGTCGAGGAGCGGCGTGTCAGGTTTGAAGATGTTACCAGTGGAAAGCGAGCCAATCACATTGCTGGTCTCATCGTCCGATTTTTGGGTAAAGTTATAGCACAGTTTTGTCTGGCACGGGTAAAGGAGTTCCGTGACTCCGTTGAGCTGGAGTGAAGCTGAAATCTACGAGGCCCCTGAACGCACCGCGGGCGCTCCGAGCGCACGAAGAGGTGCAGAGCAAAATCTTCGCACGCACTACCGACAATATTATTTTCCAGACACAGACCAGATTTCAAGATCACAAAAACTGATGTTTGTCGCCCTCCTGGACCACCAGAGGCTTCAGGAATACCAGAACATTTCCCGCATGCAGCCTTTTCCAGCTTATCACAGCCACGGAACACTTTCCATCTGTGAAACGCACGGATTCTGCACAACAGAGTGATCGAAATCTTCTTGAGGATAGAAAGGATGGATTTTGTGTTTAAATAATCTGGATTTTTGGTGAGTAAAATTTTACTATATCCCTTCATAATATTGAAATTTTATCAGGTTATTTTTTATGCTTTTGGTGTGTGTGTGGCAGCTTTACCTGCAGTAGAAGTTTTATTGCCATAAAATAGTTAATGAGGGTTGGATTGATTCAGATGGAGCACTACTGAAGGCCTAGGTGTGAAATGCACGGCCCGCCACTGACTTTTATGAATACAAAAAGCACAAGCAGTAATGTTCTGAACAAGCTGAATTTTTGATACGAAGATTGCTGAAATCGCTGAAAGTGTGATTGAGTTTTGTAAATGCTGAAACACATATGAAAAGGAGCGGGAGGATCATAATAGTGTGAATGTTTTGAAGCATTCACATAATTAGCTTAACTTACTGAGTTTGGGGGTGTAGCTCTTTTGGTTGGCAGTATAGGTGAAACATGCTATCACATCCATGCTGAGGACACAGTGTAATTTAGGATCAAAATATAGATAACCATATAAAGTAGAAAATGAAAATACAATGCAGAGGGAGGAATGCAAACATAGGCACTCGTACCAAAAAGCTTTACCACAATTCTTGTCTGCAAGGTTGATTTGATCTGGTGAGAACGTGACTTCCTTTTTGATGCTAACAACGGGCCGGGCTCTAGAAGGCAAAAAGTAAAAAAATAAATAAATGGAAAGTAACATTGGATCAGATTAACTCAAGAGCTTTCTCACCTGAAAACAAAGACAGCATCTGAGAGAGATCCAACTGCTAGATCTGGATAAGAGTTCTTATCCAGATCCATGTTGCCTGCTAAGGAGTATCCAAACAGCTTAACTCCAAAAGGCTTTCCGGAGATCACCTGCAGCAGGAGGAACCGAAAATCTGATTTGGGATTGGTTGATCAATGTCAACTGTCAAAGAACAAACCAAAAAAACAACTTTTCTATTTCCTGTCATCTGCATGGAGTTGCTGCATTTTCCTCAGTTATTATAAATGAAGGCACTTTGAGGGTACTTCATGGCGAGTTTGCTTTGTCTTTTTTGTATACTGATATAAAAGTCCCATTGTATATTTCAAATGTTTCAGCACAAATTCAATCAATACTAACTACTTAGTACGTTTGCTATTTTGTAGAGCTGTCAAATTCCAGAAAGAAATTCCAGAAATCTCTGTGTAAAACCAGTGTGGATTTATTTCCCCTCTAGATTGGCAAATATAGACCACAGTGCATTGCAATTTTTCATGTGAAATAAATGTATTTACACTTATTTTTTGTATTTTTTCTCTAATTTTATATTCAGAAAACAGCAGATGCAAATGTGTCATTGAGTGGAAGTGACATCCAAATTCAGAAACACTATTTTTCCATAGCTCTCCATATGGAGGACCAAATGTAAGGATAGGGATTCATACTGAGACGTAGTCTTTCTAGCATGTCCTTGGTCTTCCAGGAGCCTCTGCCCAGTGGGACATGCCCGGAACACCTCCCCAGGGAGGCATCCAGGAGGCCCAAGACACCTCTACTAGCTCTTCTAAAAGTGAGGGAGTAGCAGCTCTACTCTGAGCTCTCTCTGGGTAACTGAGCTTCTCAACCTTTCTCTAAGAGAGTTCCCAGCCACTTTTCATCCACTTGTAGTCAGGATCTTGTTCTTTCAGTTATGACCCAAAACTCATGACCATAGGTGAGTATTGGAACAAAAATAAACCAGTAAATTGAGGGCTTTGCTTTTTGGCTCAGCTTTCTCTTCATTTTAATGGGCTGGTACAGCAATTGCATAACAGTAGTTTTTTACACCAGGAAATTGGTGACATCAAATTTACCATTTTTTTAAAAAGTAGAGTGAGCTTGGTGTCTGAATCACTTTCAAAATCCAGGACATTCAGTAGTCCTGCAGTTTATAGTTTATACTATTTAGAGAGTAAAAGGTGAATTTGAACATCGCCTTGTTTTAGAGTTTGTTATACTCAAACTGATAGAATATATATTTTTTAAGTGAACTATCTTTGTCATTGAAATTATCCTGACACAAAATATTGTGAAAGGTATGTCTTTATATACCTGTGGATTGTCTACAGAGAGGACTCCGGTGGCAGACCCGCTGTAAATATAAACTTGTCCGTTATCTTTATAAGGAGCTCCCACTGCAAAGTCTGAAAACAGGGGGGAAAAATACATAATAGAGGTGTCACAATGAAGCATCAGGCAGTAGGATGAACATCATTCTCACCGTGGTAGCCATCCTGATTGATGTCTCCCAGGTTTTCCACGGCCAAACCAAACATTGAGTCCTTTGGTCCATTTATCCTCATGGGAGTGACCTGGTCCCATTTTCCATTTTTGTTGATGTAGACATAGATGGCTCCTCCAATTTCCCCATCCTTCACAAAGAACTGAGGTGCTCCCACCACTATGTCCTCCCAACTAACCAAAAATGACACACTCAAATGAGTCCACTCACAATAATTTGGAAATAGTGAAACTGCATGTGGGCCAAGCAGTATCCTCACCCATCCCTGTTGAGATCCAGCACAGCAAGATCATAGCCAAAAGATGAGGCCAGTCCTTCTCCTTCCAGAGTGTACTCCTCTAGCAGTATATTGCTTATTCCTGGGCCTTTTTTAAGCAGCACCACAGCTCCACTGTGATTTGCTCTGGGAGCTCCTGCGACAACTGTCAGACTGCCTTTCGTAGTCAACCTCTTCCCTGAGGCCAAAGAGAACCCTGAGAGAAAGAAAAGCTTAAATGTTAGGCCGGAATGTCAAAGAAAAGTCAGGCACAATTCAGTCTGAAAACCAAAAATTGCATCTTTTTACCAAGGTAGCTGTTGGGAGGAGCAGGAACCCGTGTAAGGTCCTTTTCCTTTTCATCTCCTACTTCATATGGCCCATCATCAAAGATCCCCATTCTTACAAGGGTGTAGTTATTTTGCTCCAGGCGAACAATACCTTGTGGAGATAAGATGATATTGAATGGGCTGTGTGAACTCAACCACAATTTATTAGTCTTACCTTTCCAATTGTAAGCTCCAGGAGCCCCGAAGATGAAGTAGTGGTAGTCGTTATCAAACACAGCTGAGAGACCCTGCTGGCAGGAGCCAAACATTTCATGACCTCTGAGCCTGCCGTCACAAAAATGCCAGTCACCACCATCTTCCTGTGAACTGGTTTTAATGGTTAAGTCCTGACTGAGCACGTAGCAACGGCCAATGATGTCACGGGACTCGAGCTTTGTTCCAACGTTGGTTCTTCGCTGGTACCGATGAGCACAAGTCTGCGAGGAAAATAGGGACACAGCCCAAAGTGAGTCTGTGGGAAATTTCCTTTCTTTTACTACTGTTTACTTTGAAGTGCCCGCTTTAATATCTCTATGGTAATGGGTGGAATTGATACAAAACAGGGAGATCCATACCACAATCTTGCCACCTGGTCCTTGGCTGCTGACGGTTACACCCATCCACTGGTTTTCTTTGCTTTCTGTTTTTAGATTCTCTGCAAAAGTTTATGTTGAGGCTCAGATTTTGCTTTTGAATGTGGTCTAAAGGACCTTGAAATATTTATGAATGGATGTCTCACCGTCATTGTCAAAGATAATTCTCGTGCAACTCTTGGAAGATGATGCCATGTCACAGTTGTAGAGTCCTCCAGTCACTTTGGATATTTGCTTGCTTAAGGCTGCTGCCTGTGGGGCTCCAACCAGCAGCCTACAACATAGACAACATTTTGTACAAGTCTTCCATATGAACATTAAACTGGTATACATTCTAGTCTGCAGTTGAACACAGTAGCTACATTATACCATTGTTTTATGTTCTCACAGTAAAGTTAAACCTTAGTCACAACCGCCAAGGCAGTCTGCGGGCAAACAAAAGACCGTAGTATCCTAACTGGTCAACCCACTTATGGATGCAAGTGACTAATGCTGCGTTCACAGATACAACTGCAACCGTGCGATGGGGAGGAAACTACAGAATCTTCAAGATTTTATGCCCCCGCCCAATTCTTTTGAAAACTGTTGGCGTGGTAGTCAGATTACCAGGCAGCTGGCGGCCAATGGCATTTGATATGTACGGCTTCTTCTGTGTAACAGACCCCGCTTTATCTTTGATTACCTGCTGCCTGCATTGACCCTCGCCTGGGCCTTGACTACTCTAGCTTCTTCTTTAATGCTCCCATGCTCATGATTGACCTCTGCCTGTCTGACCCTGATTTAGCTTTGTGGACTTTTAGCTGTGCTTGGCTCCTATCTTCCTGCCTGAACTAATAAAACTGCTGCACGTGAAACCAGCTTCCCACCTATTTGTGACAATCATCCAGTCAGAGCTGCTGCCATCCGGCGATCAGACCCACCCTATGGCCGCCCAGCTGTCGCCTGATTTCCTAATGGCGTCATCCCCAGCTGCTACCGTACTGCCATCGTGCAACCTTGAAATGTGCCTGGGCGAGCACTGTCAACTTTTACAGAAATTTCGTCCAGTAGTCATAAAATTTAAACTTTTTCTTAAAACCTCTACCTTGTGGCAAGTAAAAATAAGACTGTCGGCTCCCAATTGCTAATGCCACCAATCTGCCACCTGCTGAATTTGCTAAAAATTTGCATTTAGGTAACCGCACTGTGACATTTTGGAATATCTGAGTGTAGTCTAAAGCTTTAAGTTAGGGGTGTCCAAAGTCAGTCCTTGAAGACTGGCCTCCAGCTGGTTTTTCAGAAATCCTGCCTTATCTGCTGCTGATTACCTGGATCAGGTGTGTTTGTCCAATAAGGAGCTTCAGTGGCAGGTTGGTTGGATAACATGTAGGACACCGGCCATCGAGGACTGACTTTGGACACCCCTGCTTTAAGTCAGTGGCTTCTTTGAACCAGACAGAGATGCTGCCTTTGTGGACCAAAAAAGGAATTTCCACACCCACGATCGGCATGCAACTCTTAAAATTGTGTGCTGATTAAATCCAATATCATTCGTAGAAATTATGTTTTGTGAAGTCGAGACACACACACTTTCATCTGCATCTCTATCTGCACTTCACTTCGTCCAATGCCCTTTAGAGTTAATGTTCCACAGCATGCTGGCTTTACCAGATGAAATTAAGCCAAGCCATTTTTAGCTTGAAAACAAAGCAGCTTCAGATGCGCTCACCATGTTGGAGGAATTTACTGTGACATACGGAGCTGAGGAGGGAAGAACCAAGGCCTAATGTCATCAGCATGTTCGAAATGCAGATCTAACTAGTCAGCTCTGCGAAGCACTTATGGCTACGAATTTAGATTTAATTTGACGCAGTGACTAATTCAAATTAACATTCTTGGTTAATCACGTTTCCTTACTTTAAAAATACATAAAAAGCTTTTCAAAATGGCTCTCACAGTGCTGTGTTAAAATGTCCAAATTAAGTTTTAAAATGTATCAAATATGAATTGTTTCTACGTAATCTTAAAATCTAATGTCATTATTATACATATATTTTTGAATAAGATTAATCTATAAATTTCAGCCCAAATTTGATTTAAATTTAATTTCCTGTTCTTTTCCTTCCAAAATCCCATGACAGCTTCACATTCCTTCTACAAAAAAGCCACGTTATTTTTTTCAGAAAAGTAGAATAAATATCATTTATTACAAAAATACACCTTTAAATGTAATTTTAGCTTTTTAGTCTAATTAAACATAATTATTTGTGAACATTTTTAAATAATAACTGAAAATTCCTTTTTCGAGTCAAATTAAATTTGAGATGTGACGACAATATCTGCAGATTAACTTTGTGTATCATTTAAACTACATTATCCTACATGTTATACCCAAAAACAGGAAAAGTAATCCCTCAAAATACTGACAGGAAACATACCCAGATGTAGTCAAATCTATAATAAATAGGAAAAAAAAAAATTTTGTGTAAATATTTGAAACAAATGAAAGCAACAAGAATATTTATTTGTCTTTCCATTCATTTTCCAAACCTGCTTATTCCCTTATGAGGTCACAGGCCTGCCAGAGTTTATCTGTTAGGCAATGGAGGACTGCAGCGGGGTCATTGCTGTGATCATTTTTGACTTATTGCAGTGGTGTCACTGACACGCCTATTTATCTAATAGCTTAGGACGAGAACAGGAAGTCTCGACATGCAGGCTTTGACCACAGGAAAGCCTTAGACGACCAGAGAGACGGAGTATGTGAACCTTTGGGTTCAAGAAAGCAGTGACTCACAGCAGACACACACAGACTGCCTCTGCCTCCACAACCACGGCTAATAGTTCAGGGTGACCATGAGAGAGACATCCCATTGAAACAAGACTGTTTTTTTATGGCGGTATACTGGCTGCCTGCTCAGGCACCAATCGTTTCCCAGCAACAACCTGTGGCGCCCTATGAACCCGAGGGGTTCACTATTAAATGGGTTGCAGATTCAGTGGTTGAAGACATGTGTTGGCAAACGTCTCCATCCATCTGCCAGGATCAGGCATGCTGAATCCGAGTAGTTGAGATGATTGTTTTTGGGTCCCAGATGTAGAAATGATTTATGCTGCTC
>NC_050528.1:18961914-18967214 GCF_002922805.2 Oryzias melastigma
AACCTTCAATAACCTATGAGGGGTTATCCGACTTTAATTTTTTTAGATAACACTTGGAACTGAACTTTTATTGCATTGTTTCAATAGAAAAATTGTAGTCTCTCATAGTTTATCTTAATATTTCTGAGCTTCCAGACATATTTTGGAAGACCCAAACTCTTAAAATCCGTCCTCTAACACACATTCTTTCACACATTTCTCTGTGCAACCGCTTCAGCTTTCCCACATTCTCACTTGGTCTCCTCCCTGCTCTCACCACTTCAGCAAGTTGTGTGTTCCCTCTCGATTTTATTATACTGACATCTCTGACATGCAATTACGAAGGAAGATGGAATACTACGTTCACACAGACACAAGCACTCACAGGTCCTTCTTCTCCCTGCAGCTACATGTAACGCTCATCTTCGCAGGATATAAAAAAGCTGGCTCATGCAAGTCTAGCAAAAAGTTGGTATGAATGATTATGGATTGTGAATCACTTGCGCACACCCAGGTGGGGCACGCTCGCACTGCAGGATTCGTGTTGTTACAGAGAACTTAAGAGAACAACGAATGCACCATAAGCAGAAACTGTCTATCAACTGATGTCTGGTTCTTTTTCTGTTGCCTCAGGTTAGGGCTGTTTCAGGCAGAACACGGAGCTCTCTGACACACAGATGACTGACAACAAGCCAACGCCTAAGTGCAGGCAGCAGGCATCAACAACATGAAAACGTTCCTGCACACGTGTCTCTGCAAAAATGAAGCGGCTGAACGATTCTCATCTCCATCTGGGTCTGCAGTTTCAACACTACGATGAACAATAAAGATGTAACTGGTCAATAAGGAACTTTTTTGGAAGTCATGACTGTTTACAATCACTGGAAACCTGCCAATCACCAATCACTGCTCCCAAAACCCCAAATTGGAGGCTTTAACTTCAAGTTTTGTCTGGCAAAAAATTGAAATCTCACTATCACACTTAAATAACTGCACTATTCTGACAGATGTTTTCAAAATAAAGTTCACATTATGGCAAAAACAAATACTATTCCATAAAGTTGTGTTGTGCTTAATTCAGCCAGCCATTAGTGTGAACATAAGAAAGACCAAAAAATGTTTTTTCAAGGAAAATTAGGGACTTGTCAAAGAAATGGCATCATAACAGCGGAACCATCTAACTCCTTGTTAACCTTTCATGACCTTTAAATGTCTGTGAACAACTTTTTTATTTACCACAAGAATAAACACCTGAGAAAAGATCAATTCTTTAAAGAAAAATGGTATTCTAAGGATGGTGTTCATATTTAAAAAAAAAATCAACTGTGAACAAGAATGGTCAAAGAAAGCATCTCCAGAGCTATAATTGTTACTTAAATGTAGGCTACTTTTATATTGTAGTAATAACCTCATAATTAAAGTAGCAAGTGTAACTAATATTGATATTCAAAAAGTAAAGATATGTTTGGCTATTACAGCTGTCTAAGCAAATAAAATTTAAAGATTTTACTTTATTTTAGTTTTAAAAGACTTAATTAATCTAATAGGATAGATTTTTTGAAAATAAAAACATATGTGAGGTTTGTTTAAGTAGAAAATGAGGCGGGGTTCGAGGCAGGTGTTTAAACCTGTTGAAGGTTGCGTTTGAGGACCGTCAGTAATTCTTCTACCTACCTGAAACCAGGTAGCGTTTACCTCTAAGCTGCTTTAAATTCATTTAAGCTCCACTTTCCAACTCAACTTTTGAAACTCTACCTGAAGCTTTCGCTTCACCGAAATTCACAAAATTTCCCGAAACATTTTTTTTTCCAGTAAACTCCCGGCTCTTACATGGTCTTATCCTCCGGACTTAGCTGCCGGTGCATGGCGAGAGAGAAGCCGAAAAGGCTCCCCGGCTCCCCGTCCTTCCGCAGGACATTCTCGGTGTCCAGGTTGTAAGCTGAGAGTCTCCTGCAGCACAAAACGAGGCAGGTGAGCAGCCACAGTCCGCCCTCCATTCGTCTGGTAAACCTCCCTGGTCTGAGAGAAGGAAGGTGAGTTCCTGGCGTTGCAGAAGCAGAGTGCACATGAGGTTCTGCTGGGGGGTGTTATAAAGTAACCGTCCCTCCCACTGACACACCAACACTCAATCCTTCATCTTTACTCCGTCATTACTGACAAATACCAACGTTTATTGGGCGCTTTCATCTATTAATTTACCAGTTCACGATTCAATCATAATACGAGAAATAATATTGCTAAAATAGTGTTTTAACATTTTCTAGCATCATTTTTCTGATGAGATATAAAGAAAATTAAGCTTAACGTTGAATTTCTGTATATTTATTTAGTCAAATCGTTGTGAATCAGGAGCAGATGACAAAATGCTGTTAGAACAAGATTGTAGGTGTGACATAGATAGAAGCTAAAATGGTGAGCTCCCTGCTCTATCGATGCATCCACTTTTAGACGACTAGATCCATATATGTCTTGGTTTTCCTAGTCCAAGCTGGCATCTGGCTCAAAACTATGCAACTGGGTATAGCTAAAATATTGGCGGCCATCTTTGTTTCATTGGTAATGTTAGCTTGGGGTTGTGAGGGTCTGTAAGCTAGCACGAGCAAGTGGATGATGGGAAGGGATAAAAGCTTACTCAGCACCAACAATTCCACGAAATACTAATTTCTACTGAATGTAGAGAAATATATACATGCATATGTTATGTTCAATGAAAATTATGTTGTTCAAAAAAGTGTAGTTTTACTACTGCGTGCTCATGATCGTGCAGCGGAAGTGAAAACGGTCTGCACAACAGGATGTGGGTGCACTTGTCTACACGCACAGACAAAACTGCAGATGTTAAAAAAGAAGAACAAAAAAAAAACAGCAAAGTTAATAAACATATAACTAAATGATCGATTGGTTATGCAAATGTACTGATTCGCTGATGCCATAATGCATTAAAACCAGCTTTTGCATCCGGACAGAGGGATCAGAGAGAGCCACGTTGCTGTGCGACTGGTCTGACTCCTCCCTTTGCAAAGGTGAACCTGATATTGTTGTCTTGGAGAGTGGTTCTTGGATTGATTTGACTTGCACCCATTTTAGGTTCCTGACTCCTGACCCACCAGAAGGAGGACGGGGATCCTCGCATCTACATGAACTGCTGGTGCTCTGCAGAAACTATGGCCCAATACGAATTCTTACCCTTCTCCCTTCCCCTCCATTTGAAGGGGCAGTTTAAGTGCAAGTGTCAACTGTCACCCTCCAAGCGGAAGAATACAAAGTCGTCTGTGGCGAGGGTAAACCGCGTCGCACCGACAAGTGCTTTTCTTCACATGGGTGTGCTCTGAAGCACAGAAGCTACCTTACATTTACATGTTAGTAATGACTTTTTGGTGTAGCATGACCTTTTCAAAGTTATAAAACCAATTTTGTTATGTACAGTATATTCAAACGCTGGAATCTGCGCATTGACGCTAGCTGACTGGCGATTATTGGTGATGTCATTGAACGAATATGACATCTGAAATATGAGCCACTATTTTTTTCATAACTCTCCTTTTGGAGGGTTAAATGAAGGGAAAGGGAAAAGGGCTAGAAGGAAAGGGAAGAATTCGGATTGGGTCTATGTCCCTAGAACATGACAGTTTTTGTTTTGTTTTGTTTTGTTTTGTTTTGTTTTGGGTTTTTTTTGCCTAAAAATGACATAATCAAGACCAATGGGAACATGTGCACATTTAGAGAAGATCAAAGAATATTTGGGACTTAAAAGCCACAAACATTTTATGACCCACAGGCACTACCTGTTCTTATCAACCCCCAATATCCCCCTTTTATACCTGTCACTGGGCCGTTAGAGTTCCCCTAAGACAATTTTAAAAAACAAAAACGTTCCCAGTGATGTTTTAATTATGATTATGATGTTTTTAAGAAAAATCCTTCAACCTGAATGCCTTAAAAAGTCATATTTCATATTTTTCTAAAGCCGCTGTTTCCAAAATTTCCTGTACATGGACATGGCCGTTGATACTGAGCTGAGTGACCCCGCCCTTATCTCCCTTATCTGATAAAAATATCCCTTTCTTGTTAGCTTTCTTCACCGCTGCTGCTACAAAAAATGTCAAGCAATATTGTGAGCGTAGCATTGAGCCAGATGCCAGCTCGGACAAGGAAAGGGGAAAGCTTCATGGATCAAATCATCTACAAGTGGAGGCGTCAGAATGGTGATAAGAGACAATTAAAGAGATAAACTAAAGCTTTCCAGGACATTCCTGTTTGAACATCAGGAATGTCCTGGAGTTTATCTCTTTAATTATCTCGTCAACAAAATTTGTGATGACATAACCGAAACTGATAATTATGAATTAGTATTAATAATCAGTTTGCTGCTATAAAAAAAAGATTTTACTGTGAAATAGATATAATTATCTGTGTTGATGAGTTGCTATCCCATTATCTGGAGAAAAATATATTTTTTATGATCAGATAACTCATGGTAAGAATGGGTTCATAAATGTAAGTCATAAACATAAGTCATAAACATTCATAAGTTTAGGTCAGTGGGAAGATGCCATCTTCTCTTCTCCTGCACCTGAGCTTGTGCATGCTGGGCGGGGCAGGTCAGGGAGCTTGCACATGCACTCTTGGGCCATTCAAACATCACAGCGGCTCATTAGTCCAAAAACAGCCTCTTTGCAAAGTCTGACAGCAAATTAAAAGGAGAAATGCTCAGATATGCAAAAATGAAATGATTTCTGATTGAATTAGTTCTCTTTCATAAGAAAAATGCTGCAGGTAGATGAAAAAAAAAACTCAAAAAACATGATTTTCATCGGAGGGATCTTTAAAATTTCACAATGTTCCGGTTAAAACTGTGCAAGCAACAGGGGAACAATAATTTTGTTTGTGAGCTATAAGTTATAAGATGATAGATTAATATCCCAAAAATCTCAAAAATCATTTTTCAATCTGGTAGTAAAGGTATTTTTTTTCTTTGGGGTGGGGGTGGGGGAGTGAACTCTTACCAAGGTCAAAAGGCAGCAAAACTTTTGTGGTGGATGTAGATATAACCTGGTGGCGTGTGTGAAATTTTGTGAAGATTGCTCAACCAAAAGTTCTTTTTACATATTAAGAGAAAAAGGAACAAATCGCCACATTTTCACACTTTGCCTCAAAATGGCCACTTATGGTCAACCCAATAATAATTTAAAAACTTCCTTTAAATATATCTGAAACATTTGCTTTGATTAGTGGATCTTAAGATAATTTTTGAGCCCCATAATAGAATAGCCCCATTTATTTTTTTACAGTTCTGATGTAATTTTTTTTTTTTTTTTTGG
>NC_050528.1:18967225-18979147 GCF_002922805.2 Oryzias melastigma
CCCAGAATTTATTTTCACTTTGCACTAGGTGTGTGAATATTTTGGTGAGTTTGTGCATGCAACAGTTTTGCTCCAACTTGCAAGAAAAATAAAAACAGCAGCCCAGAAATGCGTCAGGCCATGACGAAGATGTTATTTTGTGTTTATCAAACTGGACCCACATGGACATGTAACACTCCACATTCACCAAATAACTTTCCTATCCTAACGTTGGCATTTTTTTGTTCATCATTGCCATAGGTCATACTTTTATTTTCCGTAATGACCTGATGAGTCACAGAACCAGATTGATGTCAGAAACTATAAAAGACTGTAGGCTGGTACTGAAGGGACTCCCTTGAGAAGATTTTCAAGGCATTCCATGATATGCTGACCCAAAGCCAGTCCTCACAACACTGGATTTCAGCAGACAATGCTTGCTTTGTCTGCACAGTGAGGAGGAGGACAGGAGGGGACAGGGAGAAAGAAACAGCTCCTATACAGTACTATAAATGGCACAAATAATGCAGGAGAAAAGGGCAATGAAGGAATGCAGTAGACAGTTCTGTTACCCCAAGACTCTTTTATTAACACTTTGGAACGAACTGAGTTAGGATCACCTAGTTAAGCTTTACTTTACCAAGACTAAAATAGATGTTCCTCTTTCTATCAGATTTCTCCCATGGATTTAAACATTACAATAGAATAATTAACTTAAAATAAAAAAAAGATTCATGTTTGATGCCTTAAAACTGTGAATCTATGATTTTAAAACTCATTCTACTTGTTTCCTTGAATCACATGTCTGTAATCTGAGCTAAATTGTTAAACTCAAAGAGTGTGAGTGTGATACAGTTTCATAGAAAGTAATCAGGAAATGCGTGACCCTCAGGCTTCACATTTCAGCTTCATCATTTTTTCCATTAGCCAAATCTTTTTAGATCTACCAGATTTGTTAAAAGCCTCTAGAGACATAAAAGTCTCTCTTTAATTACATGAAAGGGAGGACACTGCATGACCCATTTTGATGACTTGCTGTCCCACATTAGTCTAAGGAGGGGCAAAAAGAAAAACCAGAATAAAATTTGATGATGTTTTATTGCTGTCTCATTGTCGAACGATCAGGTTCTCCTTCATGTTGGTTTTAACTCCATCTGCTGATCATGTCATCAACACAGGCCAAAGCTTTGCTAAAGTTCAGATTCTTGAACTCTCGATGTGCTACACTGCTCAAAATGTGCTGCTGACAGGCCGACACACTGCATTCGATGTTCTGCTGCAGGACATCTGATTGCATCATTGTCTTAACATTTAGCAACTGCCATTGCTAATCAAATTGCATTCGGTATGGTCTCAGACTAAGGGATTGGGAGTTGTGCTAAAATATTTAAAAGTTTGGAAGAATACTTGAAAAAAATATGTCTAACAAAAAGACACAATAAATTAGAGTTAACCGCATATCTTTACCCTTTTTATCTACCATCATTTCTTTAAGGGTTAATTCAGACTGAAAAAATCAGTTGGTCTGGGCCAAGTCTGCTTAATTTGGTCTGGATTGAGTCTTGAACCTTGCGTTTGGTCTGTATTCAGACTGTTGTCTACCGGACATTTCTGTTTCAAACCAAAGTTTGTTACTAAACCATGGCTAGGAATTACGAGGGCGGGAGAGCAAGAATAATAGAAGTCATACTATTTGCAATTCTTGTCGGGATAGTTCACTGATCCAAATTTATATTTCGCTGGCTAATTTTGAATGTTTGTATCAACATCAGGTGCAACACTTTATTGCTACTTTGATACAGTGGAAGCATGTGGACATGCAGATACTTAAGAAGTGAATGCTTAAAATACTAGTTATGCAGTTTTTCTGACAAGTGTTTACAACATAGATTGTTGGGAAAACAGTGTGAGAAGCAATGAGTACCATGTTAAAAATGGTTTAAACAAACCAAATGTGTCCAGTCTGAATACACCCTAAGAATCATATCTAAGTTATCTCTACAGCTTATGAAAACACAATTCAAATACATTCTTGTTACATGACTCATGCTTACATTATCATTTTATTGGTTTTTATACTTTGGAAAGACTTGAGTCATTTGTGCTCCTCTGTGTACAGCGTGTTCGGCAGCAGTTTGGCAAATTAAAAAAAAAAAGAAAAGAAAAAGGAAGAAAAAAACCTTCCCCCAGGAAACAAGGAGTGACTAAAACCAGAGGTTGAAAAGGCACCGCCTGGACTCGCCTGAGACACAGTCATTAAATGCTCTGAAGGTTACAGTACAACGGCAGGTATGCTAAGGCAACACTCGCATGAGGGTGCGGCACAATGGGTCGAGGGTGTGTTTTATAACACTAGAAACAAGCAGTGCATACAGATACATGCACACTCACTTTACTTTCGCAACCTTACTCAACTTTAAGCCAAGATCTTTTCCAACTGAGTTCATAAACTGCACTTTCACTGAGCAGTAGGGGCTCACCTTTGAGTGAGGAAACAGTTGGTTAATATTTGTGAGGTGGAAACCATGATCCTTTTAGGAGCAGTTAATGAATAAGTGCTGCTGGAAGGAAAAATACACAGTAAGGTTTGTTGTGTCTTCTAAAACTGTTTTGAAACAACTACTCAGCTGGAAGAAAACTTTTAAAAAGTATGAATAAAATGTAAATGTTATGTCTGTTGGTCAATTTCTGAATTGAAAGTTGTTGTTTTTTTTTTGGTACTTCACACAGTGGAATTCTAATGCATCCCACCTTGACATTTATGATGTAAATATTAACAATATATCATAACAACATGTATGTATTTTGAGTAAAACAAAGCTATTTGAATCCAAAGTGGTTGTAGCAATTTAGATTTACACTGATTGACTTTAGCTCTTGGTAGAAACCAAAGCACGATTCATTTGCCTTTCTTAAAGAGTGTATAGAGCAAATGTTGTCTTCTTCTGTCCACTCGTGCGACAAAACCCCTCTGGACTCTTTTCATCTCGTGTCCCAGCCCCGACCAGAGGATGTAATGTGAGATGTTGAGGCATTAGGGCCCAGTGCTAATGGGTCAATAGGTGCACTTACAGAGCAGGTAAACTGATTGAATTACAGAACCAAAAAAAGGTTTTACCTTATCTTTAAATAATTAGGCAGGCAATTGATATTTTTCTATAAACCCATGAAAATGTGTGAAAACGGCTTAATTAAATACTGAATTTTTGACAGTTCCTCTTATTGGTTCAATTGTTTTTTCTTGCCTAGAAAATTTGTCACCTGGGTGATGCATGTCTGACAGCAATAATACATTTCAACTAAAGAAAAAAAACTGGTTTCAATTATCTAATTTGGCCAAGGAGCTACTAGAAGATTCTTAATGAAAGAGAGGAGAAAGCACTTTAAGATTGGCATCACAGAAATGTTGCACTTTTTCTAACATCATCGGGCTGTATTGCCTCTAAGTTTGTCTGTTTAAAATGTGATGGTGACACAAAAAAAAAAAAACACTTGTATCATCAAAAATATTGCTGCAGAAACAAACTGCAGTTTTTGAAGATTTATTTTGGAGTTCTCTAATAGTAGATATTCATCTCAAATTTGATCTAAAGGTTTCATGGAATCTATTTTTTTTCTCAGTCTACACAAACCTATCGGTAGATTTCCTTGATGGTCGTATTCGGACATTAGACCACAACAAACTCAAACACAGCAATAAAACATTATTTAAATTTAAATGTATGCACTTCTAATCGTCTTCTGTATTAAATTTTCCTCAAAAAGTACTTTTTTGGGGGAAAATTAGAAATTTTATGTCATGTGGACAAAAAGTTTTTAGAATTTTTTTTCATTTCTTTTATTTGCCGTAATTGTCTAATGAACAGTCAATACAAAACTGTTTCAAATTATTTAGGTCTTAAATTGATTAAATATTATTCATGTATGTTTAGTTTATGAATCTTTCCCGCTGCATTTTGGTGGTTTGCATGACATACTTTGCTTTCAAGTCTTGAACTATTGAAAGGATTACAATGTTATGAAAACCTTCATATTTCTCTATTAGGAACATTTTATTGACATTTGCCGTTTTATGCAGTTCTGTTTATGAAATTTAATACAGCAGCCACCCATTAGGCTTGAGTGGAGAGCCTTCCACTTGGTCTAAAAAAAAAAAAAACAACAGGTCGATATGGTAACATTTCCCATACACAAATACCCACAAAAATAATATGATTTTGTTCAGGTTGGGTTTGTGCAGACATTTCCACTATGAGGTCTCTATATTCTTATGTATTTTTGACTTGAGGACACATCTGTTTCTGTCTTTTAAGGAACTTTTTTAAATTTAAAGTGTCCTGTGTTGCATAAATATTACTCTGATCAAAAATAATGTTAAAATAATTTACTAAATGCTCAGTTTTTTGTGTTGCCAAAGAAATCAATATATTCCATAATTTATAGAACTGCTACTGAGGCACTTAAGTGAGAAACAAAATAATAGCTTAATAATTCTGAGTTTAATGCATTACTAACTGGCACGCAGTTTTTAGAAATTTCTGTTTGACGTAAATAACCCATTTAATTGTGTCAGGATCCGGGTGAGGACACAAACACAGGAAGTTAAAAAAAACTCCTTGTTTGAATTTTGGCTGAAATCCTTCAGGAGGCTTGAAGGCTGGCTTAAATCAGGAGGGCGAGACAATCAAACACAGGTGCGCCCATTAAGAGGGCAGGAGAACCAGGTGGGAGAGACAAAGAAATCAAAGAAATCAACACCCCTGAAATGAGAGAAAGGTGAATTCAAAAGGTAACAAAAACTGGAAACACAACAACACCCGAGCCACAAACCCCACAAATTGTGTAATTTAACAAAATAAAAGCATTTGACTGAATTTGTTGCATAAATAAAATGCTGTTTTGTTTACTTTTTTTAAAAAAAAGTTCAATACATACATATTATACATTATTCTTATTATTTATAAATGTTACCTTGTTTATTGCTTCTTTATCAGTTTGCTATATTGTACCACTTTAGGTTACTTAATTATTAACTATTAACTATATTAAATAATACTAATTGTGCCAATGAGCATTTAAAGACCAATTCTGAAGGAAATTATGTCTGTAGTGTTTTTAACATGTCCTTGTAGAATTTTACTCATGATGGAGTACATATATAAAGCTAAAACCTGCAGGAATTGTTTCATAAATTCATTTTACCATCTCTTCATGGCTTCATTTCAGTCGATCTCTTTTTGTACAGGACACATCACTTTCCACACAAAAGCACACACAGACAAACTCCTTTTATGTTTACTTCAAAGCAGGAAAAAATGGTTTCCTGTACATAATAATTATTGTCTCACAAAGGAATAATCTTCTTTTTTTATCTGCATTTCAGGAATTTATGACTTCTGAGTATCGAAGGGAGTACTGAGGTAAACTTGCGTTTATGCTGAGTGTGAATCTCAGCAGACAGGGGAGTCCTTTTAGAGCAGCCTCAGGCAATACATACCATCTGCACGCACACGTGCACGCTGCTCCACCCTTTACTTCAGCTGTCTGTCACTCTTTAGGATCAACACTGCAGTTAGAGACTCACATGAGTGGAACAAGGCCTGCTGGGCAGACACTGAAGTTACATTGCTCATCAAAAAATTAAAATAATGTGCAAAAAAAAAGAATGGGAACTAAAAAAGATAACATGTTTTCCACAGAAATGAATAAGCGTCCATCAAAACCAATTGTGTTTGTGAACTGTCTTTGACCTCAGTTTACAAGAAGCTTCTTGGCCACACTTGCAAACACAAACATAATTGCAGATTTACCTTTTCTTAATTATGAAGTGAATCTAAAATGTCAGCCAAAAAAATAGTGTTGGCTTTGTAGGCTGCAATAGGTCATTCCTGGCATGACAAAGTGTCCTTACATAAATCACGGTTTGTTTTTCGAATATAAAAGTATTATTTTCATCCCGTTACCTAAATTTGCCAGTTAGGTTAGCAAGGGATCTTGTTAATGGAAACTTAACGAAAAAGAAAATTATATAAAATGAAAAAGTTCCATAACAGTCATTACAAAACCACCAGGGGAAAAAAAAAGATTTTATTCTTTCAAAAAGCAATTTACCTGCTCAGGACTGACTGTTTAGCCTTGCTGATACCAGAGCATTAGGACAGATGTCATCGGTGCAAACCAGTCAGATGGATGTGGCTGCACACGTTTAAAACAGATCCAAAACCATGACAGAATGTGGCGTTTGGCGCAGGAAAGTCCCAGGTAAGTGTCACATATCACAGGCCCACTCCTGCACACATGCAGCGATGCAGGTATAAACCAAAGGATTGTGGGAATGTGAGAGAAACGGGACACCTTCACGTGTCCCCTCAGCAGCTACAGAGCACATTATTATATTCTTACACAAAAATCATGCAGGATTGTTGCTGATGTCATTGTTTTATTTTTTTTTTTAGTAAAAATGTAATCAAAATGTAACATTTTGTTTTATGGGCAGGTAGACAGGCTGAGTCTCTAATAAAATTGGATCGATAAGTTTAAAATCAAACAAAAATTATTAGTTTTTTTGCTGTTTCTTACTTACTAACTTACTTAAGAAAACACATTTATTTTCTTTAAAGCAAAGCAAAAAACTTTGATATCATTATTAATGCATTTTTTACCCAAAACGTATTTATCTGCACTACATTTAAAAAAATCTGTTAGTATTCACGACTGTTTTAAAAAGAGGAATGTCACCTTAAAACTACATAACAAGAGTTCAGGAATGAGTCCCAACATGCAGGGGTGGTGGAGGCGGGGGGCATCACGGATTACTCAGACCTCAAAACTTGAGTGGGCCACACCCTGCACCTCCCTGAACTGACTTATCTCTATTAGCCCTTAAATCCAGTGTTCTGTTTTATGCTTTAATGTCTTATCAACTTCTATTATTTGAGGAGTTTCTTTCAGCGTTGATGCCAGTCATTCCCCAAGTCATAAGTAGATATAAAAACTGTCAGATTTAAGTCTCAGGATGCACTTCCTTAGGTGTCCACATTTTAAACAAAAGAAACACATATTTGCTTATAAATATGTGGATTTTTTATTACTGTTTTAAAATATGTTGTCCCCAAAGATGAGAAGATTGAAAAGAATCCTCAGACACACACTTTTGTCAGGCTTCAATAAAACATATGAATCATTTCCTGTCTTTCACCTGGTCAGCCTCTGGATGAGCACATCGACCCCGTCGCCCACGGTTGTGTTTCACCCACTAACTTGTTGGCATGGACACACAAACACGCAAACCTTCATGTAAGAACACATCAGGAGCTGGAATCTAACACACCCCTCAACCTTAAATCAACTCAACAACAGCTTTATTTCTGTCTCCATT
The DNA here is from genome assembly GCF_002922805.2 of Oryzias melastigma. Classification (NCBI taxonomy): domain Eukaryota; kingdom Metazoa; phylum Chordata; class Actinopteri; order Beloniformes; family Adrianichthyidae; genus Oryzias; species Oryzias melastigma. Next base: position 18,974,583 of record NC_050528.1, read on the forward strand.
CTACATCCAAACTGTATTTAAGCAAACTATTTACAAAACAAGAACAACCGTAAACCTTTTGATTGTAGTTGAGACTAAAGAAAACATTTGGGAACAACAGTGAATCAAACCAACAGTTTTTGAGGTAGGTTTGTGCTTTTGCTTCACCCCACCATGTTAGACAACACAAAAGGGGCAACAGTATCTTCAATACCCCATCAAAACCAGATATTTTCTATTATAAAACTTAGCAGCAAATTCATTTATAAAAAGGCAGACTCAGTGAGATTTTGGATGAGTAATGAAATATGCTGCCATCTAGTGGTTGAACATAAAATACATTATTCAAATACAGTTTAATTAGGAAAAATAACCATAAATGATCACTTTAAAGACATTTGTGTATAACCATAAATGATCACTTTAAAGACAATTGTGTGTCAAGAATGTGTGATCTTGTTGTTGGAAGTCATTTATTCACTATAGTTTAAAGCTGTCTCTCACATCACAAATTGAAGCCTCTTTTTTGACAAAGACACAAAAATATCATACAATGGGTGCTTTAAGAACTTTTGTCCTTTTTAAATTTAATAGTATGTAATAAGTTTTATTTGAAAGAACTTTTGATCTTCCTTATGGTGGCAGCAGAAATTCCCTGAGCGCACATCAGAAGCTCAATGAATGCACAGATCTTTAAACTTCGGAACAAATAATCTACAATAGTTGTAAAATCTTTGTACCAATACAAAAAAACCTCTATCCATCTTATTTAAGCGTAACAGTCTTTCATGTTGTGTAGCTGGAGTCAAATGGTCAGATGCCGTCCTGTCAGAGATTACTTTCTTCTGGTAGTTTGGTGAGAATCTCTACTCCATCAGATGTGATGATCACTGTGTGCTCAAACTGGGCTGACCTGAGTGAGGAAAAGCACACACTGGTAATCCAATCACCCTGTTGCAACTACATACATCTATTTATTTATTTGTTAAAAAAAAACAAACAAAAAAAAACGTTCAATATAAAAAAATTCATGACTGAAAATACAGAAACCTGAGAAGACCATTTTTTGTTTTAGCTGTAATGATTTTATTTGGATACAGCATACCTCTTATCATCCACAGACACTGCCGTCCATTTGTCCTTTAAGATCCTAAACTCAGAAGATCCCTCCATCACTATGGGCTCTAAAACAGCAGGATTAACAGAGATTGTTAATCCACAATCAATCTGAATGTCATTTCTGTGTCCACACAAAGGGAGAAAAAAGTATTAATCAAAGATTCAACAAGTTGCCCCATTTAAAAAGGTGAGAGAGGTCCGTAATGTTCATCCTAAATACAATTCAACTGTGAGGATCGAATGTCAGTTACATTCCAGGAGACCACAGTCTGATTGATATCACCTGTTTACATCCTTAAACAGTCAGACTCCAACCCCTCCACCAAGACCAAAGAGCTGTCAAAGGACACCAGGGACAAGATTGTAGACCTGAACAAGACTAGGAAGAACCGATCAACAATAAGCAAGACATTTAATGAGAAGACATCAACAGTTGGAGCAATTATTAAAAAAATGGAAGAAATGTAATCTCTTCCTCCACCTGAAGCTCCATGTAAAATCTCACCTGGTGGGGTACAAACGATCTCGACATTTGACCTTTGTCATTATTAATCAGGATTACATGATAAAGTATTGAGATTAAATGTTGTTATTTACCAAATCTTTATTTTCTGCACCATAATACGTTTTTTTTTTAAATCAAAGGACGTGACTTTCTGGATATTTTTTTATATTCTTTTCCACAGTTGAAGTGCATCTATTAGGGATGGGCGATATATCGGTGTAAGTATCGGACAATATTTGCATCGAATTTATCGGTATCAGACCGATACTAAAAGAATCCACAGAAAATAAAAAAAGCTAATCTAAACCTGGTGATATTGTAGACATTTAAATATCGGTCACAGTTGCAGGGGAAATATCGTTTATCGGATGGAAAAAATTATATACGTCCATCTCTAGTATCTATGATTTTTAAATGAGACAGCTTGAAGAATCTGTGACAAATACTTTTGAATCCCTCTGTAGAAACTGCGGTATAACTTGCCTATTGTGAAAGCCATTCCTTCCTCCATGATTATGTCATTGTCGTTAGCTGAAAACAAAAATTGTTCTCGTTTATAAGAACGCAAACTCTTCTAGTTGTTCATAAAGACATAAAAAAAACCATTATTTTCTGGCATAAATTCTAATGTTTAAAACACAAAAAAATTATCTGTTTTTCCAGTTTCAGGCTCAAACCTACCATGGTGCCAAATCTCAGGGTGGCAATGAAAGGAGGAGCCTATCCCGTGTCCAATGAAATATGGGCACACTTGAAAGCCATTAGCTTGGACTATTTCACTATTCATCAGAAACAAACACATGAAGTGTTCAGAGGAAATTATATCATTTTTAATGAAATATGTCGGTTTTTTTTTCTAAATACCTGATAGTATTTCCTATAACACAGAGTTGTGCACCTGGCCTGCATACAGCTATGGCCTCATCTCTGCAGCGTCTCGCCGTCTCCACCAGCCGCTGACCAACTTCATCCACCTGACCAATCAGGAAGGTTTCTGAGGTGTCACCGTGGTAACCATCCAAATACACCTGTAAACAGGGAAACTGTGTTGTGAACACTAATCTGAGATTTGTACTAAATTAACAAAAATCTCTATTTCATGCATTGACTTACAGTAACGTCTATGTTGATAATATCTCCATCTTCAAGTTTCCGACTGTTGGAAACAAACATTTTAAAAGATTACTGCTCTTGTTACTCACTACAGAACAAAGATTTTTTAAACTATGAAACTTGCAAAAATCTGCAAAAAATGGCATAACAGTGGAAACAGACCTGCACAACATTTCTAATTAAGCAATAATTCTGAATGTATAGTTCCTCTTTACCTGTCAGGTATGCCGTGACAGACCACATTATTCACAGATGTGCAGACTGACTTGGGAAAACCTCCGTATCTGAGGGGCGATGGGTAAGCATTGTGCCTGATGGTTTCCTGGTGCACGATGAAGTCTATTTCATCTGTTGTCATGCCAACCTGAAAGCAATAAGTGAAGAGTTTTTGGTGGTACAAACGACTATTACACACCTGTAGTGATTGGGTACTTACATTCAAGCTACTTCCAGCTAGCAACAGCACATGTCTTGCTAGTTGACACGCTCTGGTGAGGCCTTCAATCTGCTCTTGGTTTTTGATTTCGATGTAATCAGGCCATTCTGGGACCAGTCCGGAGGTAACGTAGTCAGGCCGCTGTATGTGCTGCAGTCAGGGAGAGATTGGACTAGAACTTTGCAGCAAAATGTTTGCAAAAATATGAATCAGTTGTTGGAGAGAAACTGTTATGACAACAATCGAGAACTATTAATTAAAGTGTTGTTGTTCTACATCATTTAAGGATCCACAAAACCAGTGATTTTATTGTTTAACTCAGTTTTAACTTATCAGGGAGTAAGATTTTCACCACAAAGAATTGATCAAAAAAAATCTGTTGATCCTGGTTTGATTTCCAGAAAACTAATTCTCTGAAAGAGTTTCAATACAGTGATGTCTGCTAACGAACGGTCGTAAATCCCAATTTTGAATTAAATACATACGTTTGAAATTAAAACCAGTCTTTGTGGTTATTACATTCATTCATTCATCTTCTTGGCCACTTTTTCCTAATCCGGCTACTAAAGGCCAAAGGCGGGGTTCAACCAGGACAGGTCGCCAGTCTGTCGCAGTGGTTATTACATATTTAGTTTATTTCATTTACCACAATCCTTGTAAAGCTGTTGACACTTTAGAAGCTGTGGTGGAGAAGAGGACCCTCAATAAGCTGTTATCCATCATGGATAACCCAGACCACCCTCTCCACCCAGTTCTGAACAAACATCAGCGCACCTTTTCCAAAAGGCTCAGACAACTCCACTGTTCCAGGGATCACCACAAGAAATCATTTCTTCCCTATAATATTATATAACATCTCATCACTCTGTAACAGATAACTCACCAACGGACGGTTGTCATGTCATGACTGATGGTCATTACTGCCACTGCTTATTATACTCCGCACAGTGCAATTTGCACACTTTGTTTTTATTGTATTCATTCTTTTTTTATCTTCTGTAAATAATGTTCATCTTTATGTCTTCTTTAAATTTCTATTGCTGCAACAGCCAAATTTCCCAGCTTGGGATGAATAAAGTATTTCTATTCCATTCTATTCTAATTGTGTGAAATGTGAATAGTAAGATGTGGTATTATACCTCTGGAACTGGATAAGACGGTCGAACAGTAGCTGGCCGGACAACACTTGAAGAACTTTTCCACTTTTTCCAGAAGAACTGTCGGCGCTGCCGACATACATGTGCAGGAGGAGCACCGGAACTCCATGAGCAAGACACTCTCTGCAGAAAACCTGTCAGTCCTGGAGGGTAAAAAATGTATATATATTTTCTGAAAGATGCAAGCTTTTCCGACATTTCTGACTCTAGAATGATATCATCTGATATACACTACACAAATACTCCTAGAATAACA